>NW_019647474.1:5213-7559 GCF_002806865.2 Cucurbita pepo subsp. pepo
AAAAAAAAAACGTAAACTCTTCGGCACTAAAATTTAATAGAGTCGGAGAATGAGTCATCTTTATCCTTGACTCCATTTAAATAATAGGGAGAAATCTATTTACGTTTCTCATTCTCCATGTAAATCTAGATTCACATGTTTCTATGACCTTGTCACAATCGCACTTTTTCTATGACCTTGTCACAATCGCACAATCGCACTTTGATAAAGTCGGACTTGCGATGGTGCGACACTTACTTCATAGCAACAAGTGAGTTAAGCCTATTCTATTCATTCTTGTGTCGCCTACGGCCAAGCGATGTATGCTCGAGCCTCTGACCTCAGTTAAAGAAGAAAAATTTAAGAAAACGAGGTAAAGAGATTTCAAAAGAAAGTTTCGAAAGCAAGATTTAAGAAATTAAAATTAATGTTATATGAGTAAGCAAAAGGCAAAAATAACGACTTACTGCATATAACTATCGCGTAGGGAGGAGGGACATTTGCAACCCTTGTTTCAAGGCCGTCACAATTGAAATATAAACATAAAAAGCCTAGCATGTGATGTAGACGGAGCCTAAGCGCTAAAAATTTATTTAAAATATAAAAGGTCCAGTTCGTCATAACTTCTCTAAGAAAGGAATTGCCCCTTAAAGTGATTGATATCTCTCCGAAGTTAAATGAAGAAACATTTGAAACGGGTGAACTACACCAACTGAAAACTTCAGGTAAGCAACAACATTGTAGCAACTAGAATCTTCGGATTTTAATCTAACATGAGATATCGAAGCAAACATACAAACACTGTCTGAATACCTAATAAAAACACGATCCAAGATGATAATATTATTCACTTAATATCCTACGAAGCATACTCTGGTACAGATCTAAGCCGGATTTAATAATAATAATACAACGCCTAAATTCATTTCGGATAGTCTCCACGAAAACGAGTTTTTTTTGTCTTTCGAGCTCGAACCCTTTTTTTTTTTTTCACCTATCTGAATCTGGAGATCCATCACCGTAAGAGACCAGACCCTTCTTCCCATCTGGGCTACCAGAAGGTGATGACCTGGACCGATCTCTGCTACTCCTTCTGGGGGATGGCGAGTCAGCAGGGGACCTTGATTTCGATGGGGATCTGCTCCTTGAAGGAGATTTCCGCCCAACTACTCTAGGAGACACACGAGACCTGGATCTCTCGACTGGGGAACGGCTCCGAATTGGGGTTCGGCTACGGCTATAACGTCGACTACGACGACTGCGGTAACGAGGACTACGGGATGCAGAGGGAGTCCTGCTTCTTCTGTTTCTGTATCTGTATAAACGAGAAGTTGCTAAGCGACTTAAATTCGAAACATTCTGGCTAGACCATAGGCATTTGTGATTGTCTAAGAGTTGAGGCTTTATGTTGGACATGTGTTTAATGTGATATTGCCTCAAGATTGGAATAGAAATATAATGTGATTTTGAATCGAATCGGAACACTTCAGTGCAAGTGAATAGATTTAATTCTGAACGTTAATAGTGAAATAGTCGAGATAGCTAACCTTAACGGAGACCTTCCTCTAGGAGGGCTTCGATAACGCCTAGGAGAATACCTTCTGTAACTTGAATATCTAGTAACACAAGCAAGCACTTAAAAGATCAATTCTCTGAAAACTAAACAAAGAAGCATGGAAAAACTGGGAGTGTGACCTTAAACGAACTGAACATTGATTAGAAAAGAAAAAAACGCAGCTCACCTGTCACGTTCACCTCTTCCACTGTAACGGTATGACCTGACAGGAGACTTTGAGGGTGTTCTGTACCTTCGAGCAAATGAATATCGCTCACTAAAACCACGGCCCCTCCTGATGCGCTTTGGAGACCCTTCTGGAGAAACACTTCTTGATGCACTTCTACCTCTATCAGAAACTGGTGACTTTGGCCTTCGGATGGGACTAGGACTCCTAGAGTAGCTCCTTCGATTCCTAACTGGTGCTCGAGGACTTTGGCTGATACTTCTCCTAGAAGGCGCCCTACCTGAGCTTCTGCTCAAGCTCTGACGAGAGGACCTTACTGGACTTCTGCTTGCACTTCTGGAAACTCTTGCAGGACTCCTACTAATTGATTTCCTAGAGGCTCTTCTAGGTGGACTCCTGCTTGGACTTCTATGTGGATTGGATCTCAAGGGGCTTCTGCTGACACCTCTCTGAGACCTGGTTCGTAATGGGGGGCTTCTACTGATACTCCTACCTTTCCTTACCCTATCTGGGCTCCTGCTAATACTTCTACCTGGGCTCATGCTACCATTTCTAACAGGACTTCTGCTGATGCTTCTACTACCATTTCGAACAGGACTTCTGCTGGCGCTCCTGCTACTATTTC
>NW_019647475.1:0-2695 GCF_002806865.2 Cucurbita pepo subsp. pepo
GATAGATCGAGTAGTCTTAGTTGAAAATGGAATTACACATGCGTCCAACGAAACCTCATAGTGTCATTAAAGTGGTCAAATGTAATATACAAAATCAAAAGATAGAGGGAGTATTAGAGTTTATTTTAAGAATGAGAGAGGGAGTATAGATGGGAGAAAGAATAAATTATTCAAATTTTAAAATTTGAAAGTTGGAATTCTTACCGTTTTAAAAGTTCATATAAAAAATTAAGGGTTTTTATAAAGAAACGTTTATGAGTTCAATTATAACAAATTATAGTTTGCAAGTGATATGTGCAATTTGCAATTTGTTATTCTTTGTATAAATAAATCTAATTAAAAGGTCTTTATCATCCTCATGAATTTAATTTGCATTGAAGTTTCATTTAGTGCAAATCAGATAATGGAAACTACACTCAAGTGAGGCTTCATTTACACTTTAAACGTTAATTTCAAATACTTTAAACGTTAATTTCAAATAATTTTCCGTTTTATATATGATGACATGAGAGGTTTAAAATTAATAACATTACACAATAATAATGATTTTTCATACCAAGAATATGTTTCCAATATTTATTTAGAAAAGATTAATATCTGTTGGATGAACACGACTCTCCACAATAGTATGATATTGTCCACCTTAAGCATAAGCTCTCATGACTATTGCTTCGAGGCCTCATACCAATGATATTCTTTGATTATAAACCCATCACACCAATGGGAGGATATTTTTTTTTTATTATAAACCCAGGAACATTTCCTAATTCTATCCAACCATATTAACTATAATTAAATTAAAAAACTAAGGAAATAACAGCAATAGAATTATATGTGCAGGTTAGAGAATGATTTGCAACTCTTTTTACATTCGCTATTTATTGGTGAGGGAAGTAAAGAGAGAGTCATTTACGTACCAATTGTGAAAGATGCTGTCTCTTTCAGTTACTCAATGAGCAATGGTGGACACTATTAACTTACAACACAAATTAAAGCTGTGGTCTCCCCTCATCTATCTCTTTCCTCTTTCTTTTATCTACCGAACCAGAACTACCACGTACCACGTCGACGTCTCTCTCATTCTTCTGTCGGAGGGTCGACCCACCGGCCATGATCTTTCATTAGCTGGATTAGAGCCTCCGTTGCATGCTCCATTGCAATTCCACGCTTCACCACGGTCTGTAGAACACACAAAACTTCTTATCAAGATACACTACCAGTCAATGAAGATAAGAATGAAGTATAAGATACACTACCATACACTATCAGTTTGAAGTATAAGAATTAGATGCGACGGGACGTTACCTTCCCAACGTAAAGATCGATCTTTCCCGGAGAACCCCCAACATACCCAAAGTCAGCATCAGCCATCTCCCCAGGACCGTTTACAATACAACCCATAATTGCAATCTGATGACATTAGGAAGAAATGAAATGAAATTGAATCTTGCTGTTTTTACATCATCATCATTTAATAAAAGTTCAAAATCTGTGTAACTTACAGAAACTCCAGGAAGATGAGATGTCCTTTCCCGAATTTCAGCACTTATTTCTTGAAGATCAAACAATGTTCTGCCACAAGATGGGCATGAAACATACTCCTGCAGTGAAGTGTGTAAGGATGTAATCCAGAAAAAGTTATAATTTACTCAAAGGCACATTTGATAACCCTTTAATATTCAACTTTCGATTTTCCCTACGAGTTTTTCTTGCTGTTTTATTATCTACTTTCTAAGAATGATTTCATTATCGGATTTTGAAATCAGACTTTGACCAATAATTCAAATGTTTTTCTAAGAAATATAAAAGACATAGTAAAGAAATTGCGAGAAAATAAGCATAAATTTCATAAGAAAACAGTTTTCTTACGGTCTTCGTATTCCTCATTCTGCAACCCTGTAGCAAATTGAAGGATGCATTCCTTACGAAATCGAAATCCTTATCTGGGGCTTCTAACAGGACACCGTCTCCGAGGCCATCGACCAAAAGGGATCCCGCATTGGAACCAGCACCAATAACCAAGTCGTCTCTATAAGCAACAAGGGAAAATAAAACTCATTGCTTGAACACTTCAAATAATAATCAAGTTAATGAACAATTTAACTACCTGTGAATTCCCTTTGGAAACTGAATGTGATGAATCACAGGGAAGCTAAGAGCATTCTCTGATAGATACTCAAATAACCTGAAACCAACATTTGACAAGCTACTCAATGTTGCTCTAGATAATAAGTAATAAATTGCTCCTAAAGGAATATTATTATACCTCCTTGCAGCGTGCACTCTGCTCACTTTGTCTTCTGAATATGGTAAATCATGGAAAAGCATTGTAGCATCAATCTCTTTCAAGATTTCCAGATCATTGTATGGTTCATCACCTCGTACAGAAACAACCAACCGTGTGCCTGAGCAAATTCATTGACATGGGATGTTGCAAGGAAATTTGAAAAATAAAAAGAAAAAGAACATACTTACTGAAATAGAAACAAACGGAACTAACAGGAACAGGAAAAACACATACCTTCAGGTAAAAGTTTGTGAGCACCAGTGGACAACTCCTTCAGACTGACCAGAACCATGGCATTCGGCAATGGCTTTGTAAGTTGCTCAGATAAAGGAGTTATGACACCTATACTTATGTCTATCAGCCTTTTGAGAGCCAGACGCTGATCATGAGACAGAGAAAATCAAATTT
>NW_019647475.1:2774-7557 GCF_002806865.2 Cucurbita pepo subsp. pepo
AAAAAGAAAAAGAACATACTTACTGAAATAGAAACAAACGGAACTAACAGGAACAGGAAAAACACATACCTTCAGGTAAAAGTTTGTGAGCACCAGTGGACAACTCCTTCAGACTGACCAGAACCATGGCATTCGGCAATGGCTTTGTAAGTTGCTCAGATAAAGGAGTTATGACACCTATACTTATGTCTATCAGCCTTTTGAGAGCCAGACGCTGATCATGAGACAGAGAAAATCAAATTTAGATTCATCAGATGCACTTAGAAAAAAAAAAAAAAAATTAAAAGCAACAACTTCTATTTGCCCCCCTCCCCACTCAGCAAAAATAGAAACGTATCAGAAACCGAAAGGGAAGTTCTTACACCATTAGCATCATCTACTGTAGGAAGCTCTCTCAGTAAGATTGAATCCACTGTGGCTAGATCCTAACCAAATTGACAAAAACTGTGAGGAAAAAGAATAGAAAGTAGAAAAGACTGGGATTATCTTATACAGAAACCAGAATAAATTATACCCTAAACGGCATGCCAACAACAAGCTTTGCTGCAAGAGATTTGTACAGGAGTTCTGGCACCTGGAGGTAGGAAAACAAGAAGTTAGATAGTTTCCACACCTTTCTCGTATTGGGATACCCCATGGAGCTGAAATTAGGAAAGTCTTAGTGCACCTTCAATTGATCCAAGGAAACCGACATGAGAACAGAGCCATCACGGTGCAAGACACCTCTATAATCCACCTCCTCACCCTGTATCACAATCAATCATTTATCTTAGTCTAAGAACATACAGCAGCAGGGCAAAGTACTACGATCATAAAAAGCTGACCTCCTTTTGCATGGGCAACTGGCCAGATCGACGCTGAAAAGTAAAATAGTGTCTGTGTTTTTCCTCGAATGGGACCTTATAGACAAGGAAAGATTTGTGAGTAGTGAGTACAATATTCAGATTAAAGAGATTATACATATAAGAATTACCACACAAAACAACAACAACAACAACAAAAGAAGGGTCCTACCACTCCTTGCTGAAGTTCAGCTGCTCTCATACCAAGGGTTGCCAGCCTTCTGCACGGATCTATCTCCTCCTCGGGTTGTTCTGTTAGAGAAACTCTAATAGTATCACCCAAACCATCCTGTACAACAGAAATAATTTTCTAAATGCTCCACATTGATATGGCTTCTAAATGTGCAAATTCTTTGGGGTATGTGATCAACCCAACCACAATGACTCGAAAGAAATTTGCAGAGAACTGAAAGAGTAATTGTCAACAGATTCTTTACAAGAAAATAGAACTCTTGAAAAAGGAAAACCTAGTGATATTGGGACCCAGAGTTTACATACAATTTGTGTGTGAAAGGCAATGATACGATATAGGACTATCAGCACTCCATTTGGTGACATTATACCTGAAGAAGGGTCCCAATGCCAATGGCAGACTTCATTCGTCCATCCTCACCTTCTCCGGCTTCAGTAACTCCAAGGTGTAATGGATAATCCCAGCCTTGGACATACAATTCAGATACAAGCAAACGATATGCCTGAACCATAATTACTGGATTGCTTGCTTTCATGGAAAAGACAAAATTATGGAAGTCCAACTTTCGGCATATTCTTGCAAACTCAAATGCCGATTCAACCTGTTAGGACTTGGGAGAACTTCTATTAATAACATCCCCATGCTAAGTTCAAAAAAGAAATCAAGAAAAAAAGGTTGTTTATAAAAATTTAGAGGAAAAATTGCTAACCATTCCCCTTGGAGAATCGCCAAAGTAGCTCATTATACGATCTGAAAGGCTCCCATGATTTGTTCCAATGCGAATTGCTCTTCCATACTTCTTACATTTCTCAACCAACGGAGTAAAAACCTTTCACAATTAAAACAGGAAAAAAATATTATCTATGGAGAAATTCCCCAACCCCATTATTTAAGAAAAGAATCAGGTTCATTATTGCAAATTTTACAAATTAAAAAACAAGTAATCACAATAATTTAGAATTTGTTGATGACAGACTATCCTGACCATATTGCTAACTGGTAACACGTGCCTTTTGTAATATTAGTTTCCATTCCCGAGTACTAAAATTGCAATATGCTCCAGCAACATATGAAGGGGGGAAAAAGTGAGAAGAAGTTTTACCTCCTCAATATGCTCAAGTTCTTTTTGATAATCATCCTCAGTGTACTCTAGCTTTTCAAATTGAGCCCGCCTATCAGCTGCATTAGACGTGAGCTTGACACACAAACAATCTTTCTGAAGAAATTATGCAGAATGTAAGTATTAGAAATAGCATACCAAAATTTCCAGGGTTTACACGAATTTTATCGAAGCACTCGGCAACTCTCAATGCAATGGGAGGAGCAAAGTGAATATCTGCGACCAGAGGTATATTATAACTGCAAAATAGAATTTTCAGAGACATCATAAATTATAGAGACCAAGCTCCAAAAAATGTTCAATATATAAATATTAAACCTACTTTTTCTGCACAAGGGTGTTCTTGATTTCAAAACATGCATCTGCTTCTTTCTTCCCCTGAACTGTTATCCGCACAAGATTGGCTCCCTTGTCAGCTATTTTCATGACCTACGAATACAAATTGGTCATCTTCAAAATTACAAAAAGTACATGACACCACAATATAAAGTATCAAAGTTTGTCTATCATGGTGATGTCTTTCTTAGTTGCTATAGACTTCAACATCCATATTGTCCATGAGAAGAAATCAAGAATAATTTGGACAAACTACAACAAGAACTTTTATCACATAGTTATAACCTCATTTGATTTTCAGCTTTCAACTCGTTCAGCACTAATAATTGCGATACTCATGTTCCATTGACTACAACATCTCACAATAAAATGAGTATCAAAGAATACTTTTATTGTCAGAATACTGATGAAGGGATTGCAAAATGAAAACATAACTGAAATAGAAGAAATATTAAAGTACCTGTTCAACTGTTCCAGCAACATCTTTTGTATCAGTTGTTGTCATTGTTTGAATCCTTATGGGATGCTCACTACCAAGGGCAACATTTCCAACCATCACTGTCCGTGTTTTCCTCCTGACTGTTTTGTTTAGGGATTCACAGTACTTTTGTCGAGGAACTGCAATGGAAGATGATTATCTAATTAAATAAAACCAACCTTTAAAGTACATTTTGGCAATACTTAAATAACATTTATCTTTTGCTCTTCAGAAAGTGAAGAAACGTGGATAAAAACGAAACTAGTTTTTTTTTTAACATCAACCACTAGTTTGCCCGTGTGTAATGCATTGCTAATTTCCTTAGATCTCATCGCTATTGAGGATTCATTAAAGTCATCATGATTCAGCGATCCATTCTTACATGCAACAATAGGTTAACAAAAATATTTTTTATGACTGGTAGATGCTTTTTGCTTTTTGTCTTACCGGTACTCAATATATTTATGGGAAAAATACAATTCCTTCCTTACTGTTAAGGACGAATAATATATATTGAAAGAATTACTTATCAGTATCAGAACTCCTGTGCTTGAAATGATATCATCATGATTTTCTCCCTATTTAATCTTAAACATACTTTTGGTTAACATATACTTTTGGGTTAAGGATGATTTTTTAACCCATGTTCTCCATCCTACTTTCAAATGCTCCCACTTCGTAAATTGTTTAACAAAAGATCATTTTCTCTCTCAAATCGAGTCAGAGTGAACAAAAAGGCAACAAAAGTAAAATCCATATTTGACTTTCATGTCCTTTATTTGCCACCAAAAATCAAGTATAAGTTGGATAAAAACGAGGGCTAAATAATGCACATGCATTGTTAAAATTTTACCCAAGAGAGAACTCCCTTCCGATGCGGGCTGAAGCTCCGCAATATCAGGGCCAGAATTGGAATTCCGTATGACCAAAACCTTCCTTCCAGGAGACCTAATGCTCTTTAAATCAGAGACTTTTACCAATTGCAACCGCTTCGCGAATCCTAAGTTCACATTTCCGCCTTTCAACCCCGAAAGATGCGACGGTAGCGTTCCAACAGAAGTCATTTCAGATCACGATCGTCGCTACAACAAACCGTAGATTGATCAAGATCCAACTCAAATATAAAACTCAAACAACTTCTCCAGTTAGTAAAGCCACCGNAAAAAAAAAAAAAAAATTAAGGATTGAAATCACTCAAATAGTCGATTAAGAGAGCAAAACAGATTTTTAAAATTAAGAGGTTTAAGATTTTAAAATTTTGAATTAGAGATTTTTAATTATTTCTTAAATTTAATTGTTTTAGAATTTAAAGTGGTCAAGTTGTCTCCCAGTGATTTTAGAAAATAGTTGCGTCTGGATAAAATGTAAAAAAAAAAAAAAAGAAAAAAAAACAAAACAAAACAAAAACCTCTCTATTTAAAAAAATTCAATATTAATTTTGGCATTTTCATAAACATTTTTAAACTATCATTACAAAATAAATTTATTACAATTTTAGGCAAAATTTGATTATTTTAATTAAATTTTTCAAAAATGTATTATTCAAACCTGTCAAATTTGACATCTCAACCATTTTTATCTTATTTTTAAAATATTTATAAAAAAAATATCAAATTAATATTGCAACTATATTAGCAAAATAATGGACAGAGATTAATCGTAATTTTTTATAATTTAGACACAATATTTAAAATAAAATAAATAAATAAAATAAAAGGTGAAATAACGACATAAACGTTTTTCGCATGTTGCCGGGGATGTATAACGTACGGGGTGTTTCCACTATGTGTAATTACGATGTTACCCCTCGTATT
>NW_019647476.1:0-947 GCF_002806865.2 Cucurbita pepo subsp. pepo
GTGAGAATAACCATGGTAAGAAACCAAATCCAATAAATCGAAAGAGCTTCGCCTTCCGAATACTGATCTCCGTAAATCATAATGAGATTTTGTTAGAAGTTGGAGATCTAACGAGGAAGGACTCAAACCGTGAGTATGCGATCTGAGGTATACGATGTATGGTTGCATGAGAAAAAGAGGATTAGATAGAACCAATATTGAGTTTTCAAAATGAGACATAAAACGAAAGAGTTTGCCTTTTTTGTGGCAATGGTAGATGTCTCGAGAACAAAGAAAAAAAAGATAATCAAAAGAAATGAAGAAAAATTTGAGACATCCATTGCTTTTGTTTGATGAATTGTTTGTTTACGTGTTTCAAAGAATTTAAAATTAAAACAAAAGCAATTATTATTGAAATAATTTAAAAAATGAAATGCAAATGTCCTATTGTAACCTAAGACGAGGAATTTAAACATGCAACTACCATGTGCACATGCCACAATCTCTATTTGCGATGGCCCCGTCATTTGTATATGGACGCCTTGCCTTTACTTGAAAATGATATGGCACACGGCCTGAGTATTTCGAAGCATACTCAGTAAGTGACCCACTATAGTGGGTCGTGCTAATGCAAACACATGCAATCATGCTCTTGGGGATCATCTCTAACTCATTTAGGGGTGACCTCCAGTCTCGGACAAATTGGATGTGTAGTACTTCCCTACACACGACCCACACGTACGAGTGTGAATCTCTAGGGGGCTCGCACACCCTCTGAACCCTCTAGTCAAGCTAATCTGTAGTGACGTCCGAAGGTCAGCGGAACCCCATAGTGTGTCATGTAACCCATGAACACCTTACTCGTCATATTGTGCGCGTCTGCACTCATCATCTCTAGGGGAAGTATCCCTATGCTTATGAACATACAATATGCATGAGATCTCTTTAAATCCATCTTATCATCTCTT
>NW_019647476.1:6105-7557 GCF_002806865.2 Cucurbita pepo subsp. pepo
GATTTCATTGCTCCCTCCCTTCTCCCGAATAAGAGAACAACTATGTATGTAAAGTAGCTAATTAAACACATATGTAAATCATTAACAACAACTCTTTAATAAACTAAAATCATACTGTCAACATACTTAAACTATATAAAACTATCTCGCCTCCCCTATAAAGTTTAGCTCTCCATACAAACTGAATTAAACAGAGGAATCCGCATCTCCATCATGTAAAATTGATGGAATAAGAAAAGAGAATAAGGACATAGAGAGTTATCCCAGTTTGTTGCCGTTTGTCAATGAAAGTTCCCTTCTCTTGAGCTCTCACGTCCACCTCTTTGCCCTAATCAATCCTTGTTGATCTCCTTTTCCTTCTGCTGTCAACAACTGCTGGATTAGGGTTTTCTTCTTCTTCTTCTCTGGTTTCACAGCAGTTCACTGCAGTAGAGGCTGCTGCTGTGTAATTCGATTTTTCTCCCAAAAAGTGGCTCCCTCCTCTTGGTCTTCTTTTTCCTTTTATATTGATCATGGGTTCCCTTTAGGGCGGAAAAGGAATAAGTTGTCCACATAGGATGTTCCTCATTGGGTAGTCAATGACCCACTTGGACTGCTGACGTGAATTTAAAATTTCCATGTCATCCCCCATTTATTTCCAGATTTGCTACTCCCTCATGGTTCAGCATAAATGTCCAAAATTTTACCACATAACTCAACTAAATGTACAATTAAGATCGATTTATGCTAAATCATATTTTTTTCATGTTGGACCGCAATAAATGATTTCATGCTTACTAAGTAGAATAAATGAGGTAATAAATGAAAAAATGGTGAATAAGAGTGCAATATTAAATACAAAAAGACTTGATATGACTCTACTTTTATAGAAGTTATCACCTACAGTTTCTCATCTCAAAGTGTTCAGTAGTGTGGCTTATGCTCACATACCGATCAACGAATAACGAAGCTCAAAGACAAAAGCAGAAGGTTTATTTTTATTGGGTACGATTGAGAAGACAAAAGGATACAAGCTACTTGACCAGATAAGCAAGACGGTGATGGTGAGTCATGATGTGCCAGTATGAAGCAGGCAAATGGGACTGGAACAATGCGATGGAAGTTTTTATCGAAGTTGGAGAACCATCAGTCGTTGCACCAACAAGTATACCAACAAACTAAGAAATTTTTGATGATAAAGATGAACCACGAAAACCCAAAATGCGAAGTTTGCAAGACTTATATGATTCAACAAATGAGGTACACCTTGTATGTCTTCTGACAGATACTGAAAATATCAGCTTTGAAGAGGCGGTGCGAAACAAGAAGTGGCAAACTGCCATGGATGAGGAGATTAAAGCAATTCATCGCAACAATACATGGGAGTTAACAGAATTACCGGAAGGAAGCCAGCCCATTGGTGTGAAGTGGGTGTTAGGATCGATACCAGTTGTTAGGATCCCACAACAACGC
>NW_019647477.1:0-1738 GCF_002806865.2 Cucurbita pepo subsp. pepo
GTTGAGAACCAAAAGTAGAACGGATTCCTTCATATACTTCTTCTAGTCGGTCATGTCGAGAACCAAACCAAATGGATCTTGCTCATAGTTGGTGTCTTTACAAACACTGTTGAACTCTACTCTCCTGGCTTCTCTACCTTCCTTCTCCCCTGCCCTTAGGATCGGGTTGTTCGGCTGTAGGGAAATATCCCATTCGTCAAGCAAGCGGATAATGTCACCTGGCTTGACCGGGAAGTGAACTGCAGCTGTTTCATTTTGCCTCCAATGATAGACATGCCTGGTTTGGTTGTCCTACTGGATTCACATTGTTCAAGTCCTTGAGAGGCATATCATTTGCATGCCTATTCTTAATTGCCTCAAACAAACAAACAAACAAACATGCTCTGTTTTGATTGTGGAGGAAGGTCTAGATCATGTACTTTGGAGCTGCAACGTTGTGTAGAATCACATACTAATGATGTTTGGGCCCTTGTTAAGTTCTATGTTTGGTCATTTCGTTATATATTCGGAGAACGTTATGAAATGTAAAACAGATAGTCTTCGATAATGGTTGATTGTCTGCATGATGAAATATGCATTTTAAGTCGAGTTCATAGATGATGAACATTAGGTTAATGTTCAAACATGTTTATGGAAGTTCATTAAAAGTGTTTGAATTTTTTTATAAAAAAATAGGAAGTTTTTATTATTATTATTATTATTATTATTATTATTATTATTAAGAATACTATATTTAACTGCGTAAATGTAGGTTTTGATTTTTTTTAGTATAATGAAATTTTTAAAAATTTGATATATATATTTTTTTAAGATAATGTAAAATTCAAAAGTATTTTAAAAAAAAATTAATTTAACCTTCATCTAATTTATTCGATAACTATTTAGATTTTATTTAGATTTGATAAACGGTTTAGATTTTATTTTTTTATTTATTTATTAGTTGTTTGAGCGGTTATTAATAATAATAAGACTGACCATTTTAATAATTAAACAAAAATATGGATTTGTACACTAATAATCTAATATCAAATTGTAACAAATACTTTTATTCATCCATTTACGTATATCAGTTTTAGATCGATGATGAATACAATTAAAAATAATTTTATTCTTCTTTTTAAAAAAACCTATCTAGAGTTGCTTTGTTCTTGCTTCAATCGATGACGAGGAATAAAATTAAAAATAATTAAAAAAAAAACTATCTAGAATTGATTTGTTCTTGTTTCAATCCGTGAATAAGCTGCAGCATTTCAGAACGCATGTTGAACTCAACATACTTACTCTTTACACTTCGCATCACATTAATGGGTCCAGAAATCTCATCCTTGCTTCGAAATTGATCAACGTTGAAATAATGCTCGTAAATCACTCGAGTAGTTTCCATCACATATAGTCCACAATCATATCCATTGTTTTGTCGAGGTGCACGACATTCCATAAACTCTGCTGGTTCATAATTGATGTAGCCATTCACAGATTCATAAAGGGTGAAAGCAGATTCACTGTTCATCGTGGAAAGGCTGTCGTAGTGCATGAATAAATTCCGTTTTCTGCAGTACACCAGCAAGCTCCAATGAGATCCACCGGAAGAGGAGACGTTGGAGTTGTCATTGACGACGAAAAAAATTAGCTTCTTTTCAGGGAGGTTCAGGGATTCGATCGTGGATATAAAAATATCCCAATCAAGAGTGTTGCCCAACAAAAAAGAGACACTCGTTGGTATCGATAGAATTTCGTT
>NW_019647477.1:6410-7548 GCF_002806865.2 Cucurbita pepo subsp. pepo
GAGAGCACATAAAAAAGCGTTTTTTTGAAATGTGAAGTGGCCGTTTGAGACCTTTTTTTTGAAATTTGTTTAACTTCGAAGAACCGTAGCGACACGAAGGCACGGGAAGAGGGCTTCCTTCAATGCAATAAAAACAAGCAACCAAACCCATCTCTCACATTTTCAAAACCCCCCACCCAAATCGGCGAACGAGGGAGAGAATGACCGGCATTGTTATGGTCACTAGGGGCGGCGGCTGCGGCGGAGGCAGCAAAATGGTCAAAGGAGGAGCCAAGGGCTCCTCCGTCAGTGATGACCAAAATCAGCTCTCTTTGGTCGATGTTTTGCTCACGGCGTTGAGGAAATCGATGGTTTATTGCCGTGTTGATCGACGGGAGGAGCTTATCTCCACTGTCCATCAGATGGAAATTGGATGGCCGACAAATGTTCGACATATTGCCCATGTCACTTTCGACCGCTTCAATGGTTTTTTGGGGCTTCCTGTCGAGTTTGAGGTTGAGATTCCCAGCTCTGTTCCTAGTGCCAGGTGAGGAATTTCCTCTGTTTTTTGGTTGTTTGGTTCTCAACTTAGCTCTTTTGAGTTCATTTCTTTGTTGGGTTTCTTGTTTTATGTCCTCAATCTTGAGATTTTTACTTTGTTATGAGCTTATTTGCTTCTAAGGAGCTGAATCTTAGCTTTTTTAGTTCAAATGTTTTGTTGGGTTGTCATTTTTTGGTCTCAACTTGGAGCATTTTGGTTGGAAATTAGCCATTTTTGCCTTTGTTAGGGGAGTTCATGTGCTAAAAAAGACTTAAATCTTTGCTTATTCACTTCAAATGTTGGCTAATTTGAGCCTTTTTCTTGGCTTTTCAGTTTTAGAGTCTCTTAGTCCAAGTTTTTAGCCATTTTTTTGGAGATGAATGGGTGGATTATAGCATGAAATAGTTCACATACTCCCACATTTGTCGGGGAGGAGAAAGAAACCCCCTTTACATTGATACCTTTCCCTAGCAGAGACGCGTTTTAAAAACCTTAAGAGTAAGCCCCAAAGGAAAGTACAAACAGGACAATATCGGCTAGCGGTGGACTTGGATTGTTCTTCCACTCAATTAAGACTACTTCCTGGGATTTAGAATGAACATTGAATAATGTCACGGA
>NW_019647478.1:0-1120 GCF_002806865.2 Cucurbita pepo subsp. pepo
TGTTGTATTTATAAATGACGAGGAATAAGGTTTTGGTTTTGTGTTGATTTTCATGTGAAGTTGTCGAGTTAGCCGATATTGAGATCACTTACAATTGGATTTATAGCATACGAGATCAAACGGGTGATTTTCTGCCTACTACAAATCTCATACTATCCTCCATAAACTTAAAATCCATAATCTCAATTGCTATGGGAATACCGTTTAATTTACCCGTGCTTGAATCAATAATTTATTCGTGCTTGAATCAATACGATCTTTATAAAGTTCCTCCTCTGAATGAAAAAAATAAAATAAGATTTAGATCACCTTGTTGAACGAATATTTGAGATTTATTTGAGATTTGAATCACTTTAGAAATAAGATCGATCATGTTTGTAAATTAACTTAGTTTTTAATTAAAGAAAGCATTAAAGAAAGCACAAATGTTCTTTTTACTGCATTTTCAAGTATGATGTATGTGGAACCTCAAAATGAAAATCACCTTTCATGACATATATGAAACCTCAAAATCTCTATCTCGATTGATCACGATGAGTCAAAGAGAATAAAGAAGATAGCTTTAACAACCATCTTTTGTGCAGTACATACGGCTCTACAATGGAATTCGTTTTTACTTTANACGGCTCTACAATGGAATTCGTTTTTACTTTACATTGTGAATGTTTGCTGAATCACCACAGCGAAATGGGGGTGAGAGTTCTCTTATTTATAATCATTTACAGGATACAGAAATATGGTAAATTACAAATAATATGGAAATAGTAATAAAAGGAAAGAATAATAAATGAATGCAATATATTTGCCTTTAATAAAAGGGCAAATATGGTAACCCGTAATGTAAGGCAAATATCTAGATATTTGCCTTATAATGAACGGTCAACTATCCTTAACACCCCCCGCAAGCTGAGCGTCGGATTTGAACAAACGTGAAGCTTGGATCTGAAAAATTCAAAGAGAGGTCGAGAAATACTTTTTGTGAAGATGTCAGCAACTTGGAGATGAGAGGGTACATATTGTGTGCGAAGTTTGCCAGCGATAACAAGTTCTCGAAGGAAATGATAATCTAGTTCAACATGTTTGGCCCGCTTGTGAGAAACGGGATTAGAGCTAAAAAAAA
>NW_019647478.1:6255-7542 GCF_002806865.2 Cucurbita pepo subsp. pepo
GTTTAGGGCTTAGGTAAGTTATTAGGAGACATGACACAATAAAATGGACAAATCCTTTTGTTTTATGCATTGAGTAAGTAGGAATGTTAATTACATTAAATTAAATATGAAGCATTTATAAAACTAAACAATAAACTGTACGTTATATCATAAATTTTAAATGGGAGAGTTATCAAATGAGGGCGCAAAGTGGATTAGATTAATCTAATTAACTTCTTTAATTTAAACTTTACTTGTAGATGTAGAGTGTACATAGGTTAAACTTTACGGTAAAGTTGAGTTGGGTTGTAATTCTACGAGTTCGTTTGGATGACTCGACTAGAAAAATGTCAACTCGTAAACTAAACCCGATCTAAATCGAAAAAAATTAATCCAATCTTAATTTGAATTGAACAATCTGAATAGATTAGATTATTGAGTCAAATGAACAACCGAATAAGTGGATGTTTGAAAAATGGGATTAATACTTAGGGTTATAAATTTATGTAAGTCCGACCTTGACCCATATTTTAAAAGCCGTTACTTATATTGGCTGCTTTAGAGTACCTCTTAAGGCCCAAATTTTCTAATTTAAGGGATGTTTTTAATTAGGCAATTAATCAGATAAGAAAAATAAGTAATTTAAATATCCGTTGAAAAAACAAAATAAAAGAAATTTTGAATTTCAAACTTTTATAATATATACGGTCCGTTGGAATTTATGAAAAATTCATTGGTCAATAGTTTAATAAGACTTTTTATTTATACATATAATATATTATTTAAAAAATATTTAAGTAGGTGCAACGACTCATATAGAAATCCACCCTCTTTGGGGCCAGTGTCCTCATTGACACTCGTTTCAATCGATGTGGGATCTCACAATCCACCCTCTTCGGGGCCCAACATCCTCGCTAGCACTCATTTCAACCCAGGTGAGATCTCACAATCACCCCCTTTGAGGCCAGCATTCTCGCTTACAATCATTCCCCTCTTTAAGATTTTTAAAATAAATTCACGTTTAACAAGTTGAGAAATATAATTTTTTAGTACGAGATTGAGAAATTTTATTAAATCTTACCACAATTGAATCCAAAAACCTAAACCCTAAACCATAATAATTTAAAATATAAATGTGAATTGAAATATAATTAAATTCCTCATCCATAATAAACGAAAACAATATGAAACCTAACAATTTTTCAAAATAGAGAGAAATTTATGGAATAGAATTTAATGAGGTAAATGCTTAATCATACGAAAGAATAGCACAATTAGAATTATTGATTAATATCCTTAAAAAAAAAA
>NW_019647479.1:0-7534 GCF_002806865.2 Cucurbita pepo subsp. pepo
CTTCGTTGGAGCCATCACCACTCCTCAATACAAAAAATGGTACGCTCTCGTTACCTTAAAATTTATGATTTTAAAATCACACTAAAGGCTCTCATAGATATTGGAGCCGATCAAAATTGCATTCAAGAAGGCCTAATACCTACAAAGTATTTTGAAAAAACTACTGAGGGCCTTAGAGGTGCAAATAACAATAGACTCAAAAATAATTACAAATTAT
Source organism: Cucurbita pepo subsp. pepo (assembly GCF_002806865.2). Classification (NCBI taxonomy): domain Eukaryota; kingdom Viridiplantae; phylum Streptophyta; class Magnoliopsida; order Cucurbitales; family Cucurbitaceae; genus Cucurbita; species Cucurbita pepo. The sequence goes on from NW_019647479.1 coordinate 218, forward strand.
CTAAAGTCCATGTTTGTAATCACGAAATTTGCTTCGTAAATTCCTACCTTTTAGTAAAGGACTTAGGACAATAACTAATCCTAGGTACTCCTTTCATTACTCAATTATACCCTTCTAAAATAACTAAAAGGGGTTAGAGTCAAAAGCCCTAGAAAAGAAGATAAAATTTAATTTCTTCCTCCTATAAGGATTACTGAAATAAATAACCTTCAAAAGAATACAATTATTCCATCAATAAATAAAGAAAAACAAATTTCTTTTTTGAAGGAAGAAATTTCATTCAAAAGAATAGAAGAACAGATTCAAAGTAAGACCGTCCCGTCTAAATCAAAACTTTACAATCTCAAATAGAAAGGGAGATTTGTTAAACTATCCTAATGCCTTTTGGAATAAGAAGCAACACATAGTTAATCTTCCTTATGCCAAAAATGCAAAAGTATTTTCAAAATTTGATATGAAATCTGAATTTTGGCAAATCCAAATTTCAGAAAAAGACAAGTACAAAACGGCTTTCAATGTCCCTTTCGGACAATACGAATGGAACGTTATGCCATTTGGGCTAACAAACGCTCCATCCGAATTTCAAAAGATTATGAATGATATTTTCAATCCTTTTCAATTGTTTATGTTGACGATGTTCTTATTTTTTCTCAAAACATCGATCAACATTTCAAGCATCTTCGAACATTTTTTACGACAGTCAAAAGAAGTGGTTTAGTTGTGTCTGAACCATAAATAAACTTTTTCAAACAAAGATCCGTTTTCTTGGATTTGAAATTCATTTGGGTCTCATTAAACCCATTCAAAGATCCATTGAGTTTGCCTCAAACTTTTCGGACCAAATTACGGATAAAACCCAACTACAAAGATTTTTGGGATGTCTCAATTATGTGTCTTCTTTCGTTCAAAATATCAGACCCATTTGCAAGCCACTTTTTGAAAAGCTCAAAAAGAATCCAAAGCCCTGGACTGAAGAATACACACAAACAGTCCAAAAAATCAAATCTCTTGTCAAGTCAATTCCGTGTTTATCGCTGATAAACCTAAGGGCTAGTTTAATAGTGGAGACCGACGCATCCGACATTGGATATGGAGGAATCCTGAAACAGTCTCTTGACAAGAAAGAATCCATTGTCCGTTTCCATTCGGGAATATGGAATTCTACTAAAAAAAATTACTCAACAGTGAAGAAAGAAATACTTTCAATAGTACTTTGTGTACAAAAATTTCAAAGCGATTTAATTAACAAAAGCTTTGTTATCAAAACAGATTCAAGGGCATCTAAATTTGTTTTAGAAAAAGATGTCAAGAATCTTGTGTCTAAACAAAGTTTTGGTAGATGGCAAGCCATTTAATCTTGCTTCGACTTCCAAATTTTGCCTATAAAAGGGGTCGAAAACCCCTTGGCAGATTACCTCTCAAGAGAGTTCTTACTCTCGAAGAAAAACTCTCCCTAGCCAACCTCCTTCTCCCAGTGATGACCGGTAAGAAAGCAACAGAAAAAGGGAAGAAGCCCATTGCTTCTTCAAACACACCTACTCCAATGACGTCCGATAGCTACGCAATGGATGCTGGTTTCACATTGGTGACCAGGTCTAGAGCAAAGCTTTCTAAAAAACAAGCGGAGGTTATCACTCCGACGAGGCCTTCTGCCTCTTCAACACGGCCATCTGCCGCTACTCCATCGAGACCTACTGTCTCTTCCACTTCAAAGGGACCTTCTGTCCCCTCAACCTACTCAGACGTGGTTGTTCCCGTTCGATTTTCTCCAGTTCTTGAAATCATGACCTATTTTCAAAAAACTGTGTCTATACTAGAAGCCCTGGTAGAACCAGAATACGACGACCCAAAAATCAGCGAGGTCGTCAAGAAAGCCTATCCATCGAGATTCTTCTATAGCCCGGAAGATCTTCATAAGACCAGATGGTTTTATGAATTCATTTTAGTCGACACAAAATTCATCGAAATTACTCATCTTCCGAGTCGCGATGATCCTTCAAAAATCGCATACTCAAAGTTAAAAAATTTCAAAGTCATGAATCCGACGTACTGGAATCAAGATCCGTACACGGAAAAGACTTTTTCAAAACCGTTTGTTCCTTACTCCTACTCATACAGAGACTATCAGATGGCATGGTTCAATGTCATTTGGTATCAAAATTATGAGCACTCATGGTTTATCCAATTTTGCCAGAATGCTCATAAAATTCATTATCCATTTTGGTTCATCAAATGGTGGAAAATCTTTGGATCAGCCAAAGATATATTCCCCGTTCCAATACAGGAATCCTTCCACTACTTTATACAAAATATATTCAAAACCCCATTTCCATTAACCATGCGCTTTTGCGTATACTTTCAAATTTCTTGGATTTTAACTTAGAATTTTCAAATAAAAGAAGCGGAAGACCAAATAAAACAGGTCTTCAAAACTATTAAAATCAAATGGTGGGATAAATATACTTATACCCACGCAGATATCAAAGCGGTAAAGGTCTGGCTATCAGAGAATGGCCACCTTCAGGATTTATCCAAGAAGAGGACCTCCGAATTCCTTAATTCAAAGTCGAAGCTACTCGTTGCATTAGCCCAGACAACTTCGGAAGCTGATTTTCAAAAGTTTCTTCAAGAGGCCGCATCAGTCGGTTCGACATCTTCTCCTTCTATTGTATAAGAAGAAGAGGAAGACACGATTTATGATCTCAATGATCCATTCTTGGATTCTCAACCACCTCTGTAAATATCATCATCAATGACTGAATAGTCGTTAAACTATTTATAAAAAATAAATAAATAAATCGTAGGTGAAATATGTCAGGATGAAACATATTTCCTCACATATCTCATCATGTTTGTTTGTCTTCTATCTTTTGTTTTATTATTTTCACTTTTCCCACTTTTATTATTTTCACTTTTTCCATTTTCATCACATTATTGATGAATATGGATTTCCACTTTCATCTAATTATTTGTATGTACATTAAGAATTGTATTTTGAATATGTAAATTAAGCTAGGATGACAGAGCTCATGTAAATTGTAAGGGCTCAAGTCACTAAACCCTCAACTCCAACTTGCTTCACCACTGGTTCCTCAGCAAGAGTCTCAGAATTTTCTTGAGTATCCGCTACAACATCACTATGTGAATCTTTCAGCAACTCAACCTCAACTCCCACTTGCTTCACCTCTAGTTTCTCAGCAACGGTCTTAGGAGTTTCTCGAGTATCTGCTACAACATCACTCTGTGAATTGTTCTGCAACTCAACCTCAACTCCCACTGGCTTCGTTGTCCCGGTACTTTTCTTCAATTCTCTGGCAGACTTTGTGAAGCTAACTTGTTTCTGTTTGCTCATAACGCAGTTCTCACAAGGACTCATATCAACAGATTTCAGACCTTCCAAAAACTTCTTCTGGCTATGTCCAAGTCTATTGTGTCATATACTTCAATTTGAAACACTTCAGCAACAACAGCTCTGTTCATACACCCTGCAGTGGTGTATAAAGTTCCAGATTTTGTGCCACGTGCTTCCATCATAGCACCCTTCATAATCTTCCACGAACTCTTACCAAACTTTGTTGCATAACCTGTGCTATCCAACTGACCAATAGAGATCAGGTTCTTCTTGAGACTAGGAATATATCTAACATCCTTTAATGTCCACTAATTTCCTGTCGGAGTTTTTATGCAGACATCCCCTTTTACTTCGATCTTCAAATCTTTGTTGTTGGCAAGATACACATCTCAAAACTTCCAGACTTGAAATTTCGAAACAACTCTTTATTTTGAGACGAATGAAAAGACGCACCTGAATCCAAAATCAGAGATTCAATCGGACTATCCACGCTGAGGATTAGAGCATCCCCAATGTCTTCTGCTAAATGTATCGAATCATCGTCATTCTCTGCTTAAAGTTGAAATCTTAATAAGAACCACACGGTGAAAAAAACTAAATCGGGGTTAATATTTTTTGACATTATTGTGATGAGTGTAACTCTCATAGTATGATATCGTAATTGCACACTATGGAGTGTTCATGGGTTGCATTAGGTTTTGTTGAGACATTTTTTAGATTTAGTTCCATTATTTGACTGTAAATTTTTTAACCTAAGCAACCCTTATTAAATAATGGAATCAACCCACACCAATTAATATTTGTGTTAGGTTGGGTAAGGCCCAGTCATTTGTTTAAATTTTATTTTCAATAAAAATAAAATGTTAATATATTAAAAAAACTATTTATTTATTTTAAAACATTGAATTACATTTTTTTAATTCAAACTCAATATATGTTTTGAAAAATCACCCTCTAAATACTTCAAAAAATTATTTTAAGAGATTATAGAATAATTAATAAAAAAATTAATTGAGTTTTTCAAAAACACCCATGAATTGATTACTTACTCACTATTGTTTAACTCATTCATGCTACTCTCTGGCGGAGTTTCCATAAGACCCCTAACGAGTTTCAAATGTATATTTTTCAATTAAAAAATCCGTTATCAAACATGGTTCTATTTTTATTGTAAACAATGAAGGAGAACTCGTTACCAAACATGTCCATAATTGCCTTCATTCACAACAAGAATATAAAATATTGAAACGTCATCCTTGTTCATCAACTTTAAATTTAAAGGACCATTGCATTACACTTTAGAACCGGTGTTACTGCTAACAACAGATGGTTAACAATAGCTCCCATGGGTGGTTTTGAAAATAACTAAAATATTACTAATAATAAATAAAAAAAAAATATACAAGCTTAACATGGTGGTGGTTACCCATTCCAATATAACAATAATATGTTTCTTTAGTTTTAGTGGGTGTAATTGACAATGGAACCTAATTTTACTCATATAAAAGTGGAACAAATCCAGCACAAATATTCTCATATTTACAAAATGAATTCATTTTCAACACTTTCACGGTCTCTCCTATTGTCATTGTTCTTTGCTACCCTATTTACTAACATCGATGGAAAAATCTTCCGAAACCCACCGATTACAGTAAACATAACAAATGTTCTAAGAAGTCATGATCAGCTCACTATTCACTGCAAATCTGGTGATGATGACTTGGGAGTCCATCATCTCCCACCTTTGAGCGGTTACGCTTTTAGTTTTCGACCAAACTTTTGGGGCTCAACACAGTTTTACTGCACCTTCCAGTGGTCTGGCTGGTCGCATTACTTTGATATATACAAGGATGATAGAGATAGAACCAAATGCAACGATACTCTATGTTTGTGGTTAGTGGTTGAACATGGTATTTGTATGTTCAACTATAAAACCAAATTGTATGATATTTGCTACACATGGCCGGCTAAATGAATATAAAAAATCGATATATCCATGAATTGGAGGGTTTTGATTATGATATTATAATAAATCGATATAAATTTGATACGGTGTATTAGTTTTAATGAATTATATTATTAAGATTTGTTAAGGTATTTCAATGCATAAAATACTTATTTATTAATTTCTTCCACTTTGATCGGAATTATTTGCCCTCATTTATCGAAATCTCCCATCATTTTTTCGAACATAAATCAAACTCAAATATGACAAGAATACAAAACCAAATTAACTTTCTTTCTTTTTTTATTAGTTATAAAATTTAAACATCTCATTAGCTTTTAATGTTACGTTACTTGTCTATATTATTTCGATGAAAATGGGTCCGATTTCAATGTGGGCGCAGTCTCGAAGAATATCATTATTTTTATTTGCTAATCTATTTACTATGGAATTATCAATTGAATTTATAGCCACCCAATCAAAATAATTCATTTTATAAGCTTGTTCAAATTGACATGATTAGTGTCACGGTCTTACATCAATCGCATAATGGAATTTGTTTATTACGACTCTCAAGTGGTCCGATGGGCGACACTCGCATAATAAACTCAGTTTAGTTTGACCCGCAAATGCTTCCACTAATGAGAAACTGTCGTATTATAGTAGTTTGACCCATACATTTTGACCGTTTGCAAATAAGGTATGAACTACCCTAAGCATAATTTAGTAGATACGGTATGAATTAAGATCACAAAGTTCGGTAGTTCAATTTCTTACTCCTAAAATGTTGAACTTAAAAAAATGAAAATTTAGAGACCTATTGGACATAGTCTTAGGTTTACGGACCAAATAGATATAAAGTTGAAAGTTTGTCGTGGACTAAACGTACAATATAGATAATTTTGAATGTCCAATACACTTTTAGTCTTACCTGATTTTAAAACTTCATCATAAAGTATGTATTCCATCTTATTGGAGGTCCTCATGATGATGAAAGAAATGTTATTCTACAAATGGGTCAAACCCTTACCATGTTTAAGATATTTGAAGGTGGAGAATATAGGGCTTGGATTCTTTGCTCCGACTAGTCAATGAATCCACAAGTAATAAGAGTCGAGATGGTCACTATTGAGAGTCGAGATTCGATAAGGGTTAAACCCCTTATCTTGTTTAAGATCTTTGCTCCAATAGGCTGAGCGTCGAGATTCGATGGATTTTGTGCAGATGGTCACGGTTGATCATCTGATTCTTGTCATAATGGCAGTTTCGTAATTATCCATATCTTCAGGGGTCATTAGGTAGTTTGTCACGTTCATAATATATTATTACTATGTTTCTAAAAAAAAAATTCATAATTTTCCTAACAATTCTTTATCCCTTCTTGGTCATTATTAAAACTGTTGTCCTTGATCAATCCTCTTGATTTCTTTTCTTGCATTCATTGGGTCTTACATGGATGGCTTTTCTTCATTTTTTGGGGTGTTACATTGGATAAGGAAGGATAAGTAGGTAAACAAAGAAATGGTGCAAAACTATATTACCCCTAAGGATATCTAGCTATGGTTCATGACCTAAAAGACATCCAAATCCTATTAAATTATGTGGTCGACCTTATTATGTGATGTCTGAAGATGTGATGATGTTTGAAAGTTATTGGAACATGTTGATTAGCAAAACCAAGAATTAGAGATAAAATGACCAAAATGCCCCTAGGACTACTTATTTAAATTCAGATGTGCTCCAAATGACTTGCTACTTCTTTTAAGGCCTATTCGAATTATGTTCAATGGTTCAAGTTGATTAGAGCAAGCTTGGAACCTAAAGCAAGTTAGGACCAAAGAAACACCTAAACGAAGCACCTCAAGACACAAAAGTCAAGACCCTTCTAGAATCCTCTAAGTAATTCATTATGAATGTATGACCTTCTAATAACAACCCACATTTGTTATTACGATGTATTCATATGTTTACAANATAACAACCCACATTTGTTATTACGATGTATTCATATGTTTACAAA
>NW_019647480.1:0-621 GCF_002806865.2 Cucurbita pepo subsp. pepo
GACCAAAGTTATTCCGAGATTAAGGCAATTTGGGGATGAAAGTTTTTTTTTAAGGTATATGCTACAACCACGGTTAAAAAATAAAAAGTAAAAAATAAAAATAAAAAATAAAAATAAAAAATAAAAAAAAATAAAGAAAGAAAATTAGTTAAATAATAAAAAATAATAATACCTAATCTGTCACAAACCTCTAGCAACTCTTCCGTAAAATACTTCAACCAATTCATTATTNATAAGTATATTTAGTTTGATGGAGAGGAGAGATGTCATCTAAATAGGTCATTTAACTCAGAGTTAGAGATTAAATGACAAGAATTTTCTATGAGTTTTAGAAAATCAATTTAAAAATCATGTTTGCAAAACTATAATCATGCAAAGTGCTAATGTTGGCAAGAAGGCTAGCACATGGACCATTGTAAAATTTAGCGAAATAGTCTTAGAGAAGTTTGAACTTGAAATTGATGACATGAGCTCACATACGTTAACTNGATAAATTGGTGAAATCAACTTAAGCTAATTAAGTAAATGGTCTTACTATCGGCATAGTCGGAAGACTTACCTTATGTATGAGGACACGTGTCCAGTGATCCTTGCACGCGTTATTTATACTTTGTGTTTTAT
>NW_019647480.1:6617-7533 GCF_002806865.2 Cucurbita pepo subsp. pepo
TCCTATCGTTACATTTCGTTTTGTGCATCCTTCTCGTACCCTATCTCAAACATATCCTTGAGCACATCGTACCATAATTATTATCATACAAACCACATATTATAACATAACATAACATATAGGAAGCATATCGATCCACAAACAATTCACACATATCAATATATATGACACGTGCAGAACCACAGTGCACGTGTCAACATCAAATATAACCATGTCGATAGTAAGATCACTTACCTGACTCGCTTAAGTCATTGTCACAAATATATCTTTAATGGAAGTTCGATTTCGTCCTTTGAAATCCGAGTCAACCTATATGAGCTCATGACATCCGTTTCAAGTTTGAACTCTATAAAATTATTTCCCTAATTTAGATTGGCCATCTTAAAATTCTGATCTTTTCTGTTAGACAAAATTAAAGAAGGTCACTCCACTATCATAAAAATTCTGATATTTTGTATTAGACAAAATTTAAAGGAGTTAGAGGAGCTCACTGTCCTCTGATCTTTTCTTTTATTGTTAAATATTGTTTAACAAATTTTTCCTCAATCTCCCTGCCTCTCTCTCTCTCTCTCTTTTTTCATTCTCTAAATAGGTTTTTCAATGGTGTAAACAGATATTACTGGCAAATTTTAAGTACAAACTACTATCTTTTAGTTTATAGATCTACCTCCTACAATTTTATTGAATCTAACTTTATAACCTTATTTCGTATAACTAAAATGCTAACAAAAATCTAATAATTCTATATGGGATCTGATTATTATAGACAAAGAAGATTTGATTTATAATTTCTTATAACCAAAACTAAATCTTATAACCATAACTCTAAATAGTAAGGAAATCTGAGATAGGATTTTACAATCTGTTGAAAGCCATTTTACTTCTCAAATCTGACCTTTTTATTATTATTATTATT
>NW_019647481.1:0-7532 GCF_002806865.2 Cucurbita pepo subsp. pepo
TGGAGTGTCCTAGTAGTTAATGAATGTTGGTTAACAAGGTTCTTGAGTTTAACTAGTTAATCTCAGATTGTTGGAGCCCATGATCTATGGTTATATCAAATGGACATAAATATATCTATAGTAAGGTTCTTGAGTTTAACCGGTTCTTGAGTTTTATAGTAGAGATTAAGCCACCTAGTCACCTTAGGTATCCTAGTAGACCTCCACAACTCCCATAAAGGACTAAGGTGATGTTAAAATCAAGTTTCTTGTATTTTAGGTGATCAATAGGTATATCTCTCCAATAAGCATGCATGAATGAATCAAGTTAAGATATATTTTCAGCAGACCGTGCACCCTAGGATCATGAGCGATGGTGTAATAATCCAAAAATTAGAAAAAAAGAGAAAGGGTTGTCCCGCATTGCTTAACTTGAGATGTGGGGGGTTAACCTCTACTATAAAAGGGAGGTCTCTTACTTCATTTTATCATCCCACTTGAATGGTTCGAGCAAATCGGAGAATACACTTTTTAATGGCTCAGGTCAGCATTTTGACTGATCTGACTTGGATATGATACACTCGGACCCTTTCCTCCTAGTTTCAATTCTTCAGAAGCGTTTAAGTTAGTAGGACTACCTTTAAGTTAGTTTAAATTTTTGGAGTCAATGGGTATGATACGCTCGGACCCTTTCCTCCTAGTTTCAATTCTTCAGAAGCGTTTAAGGTTAGTAGGACTACCTTTAAGCTTGTTTAAATTTTTGGAGTCAAGTTTGAATTATTTATGCATATTTAGTCTTAGCTCATTTAAATTATTTTATACAAAATTAGGCTTAATTAGTTTAGATTAGTAGGGGTAGGTCAAAATTATTTCATGCAAATTAGGTGAGCCAAATTCAATAGTAGAATTTTAATTATGATTGTTGGACTCCATAGAGTTAAAATTCAGAGAGCAACGTTAAGTTAGCATCAATGGGTCGTAGTAGCTTCGGCCTTCGGCCTAGGCTAACCAAGTAAGTGGCCCTACTATAGTTATAATTGTGTGCTTTATAATGTCACATGCCCGTGGCTTCACACGTGTCATATGCCCGTATATGCAAACTGTTATGAAATGATATGTATAAATTATGAGACGTGATTGTTATGCTATAATTGATGAATTGATATGTTTATGATATAATATGATACGTTGATTGCATGCTCGAGATATGTTATGTGACTATTATGATTTATAATATGATATGTGCATGATGTGAAATGTTACGTCTGGAAGCATGAAAATATTATGATATGACATATGTGTAACATGAATGATATGATATGATTGACATGCAAAATGATGAATTGACATGAAATACAACTTCGATCTATGCATGGAAGATATGATAAAAATATGATAAAAATGATGTGATATGAAGGAAAATGCTAGTGAGGTTGTAGTATATGATAATAAAAATGGAAAAATGTTGGGACCTCATGCATTATTGTGTGCTCATGCATCAGGGGATACACCTTCTCCTTCATGATAGTACGAACGTGTACGCTACGAGGTAGGTAAACGATCATTATGTTTATCATAATGCTGCCAAGATGGTCGTTCTTCCTAACGGGTGTCCGGCCTCAACAGCTACCAAAGAATGCTCGCTCGATCAGAAAGGGGCCAAGGAGGTGTACGAACGTGTACGCTACGAGGTAGGTAAACGATCATTATGTTTACCATAATGCTGCCAAGATAGTCGTTCTTCCTACTAGGTGTCTGGCCTCAACAGCTACCAGAGAATGCTTGCCTGACCAGAAAGGGACCAAGGAGGCGTACGAACCGACTGGTGGGTCCATACTTGTACATGTGGACCATGTGTAGGGAAAATAAGTACACATCTAAATTACCCGTTTAGGAAAACCGCCGTAGTAAAATAAACTGTTATGATAGGTCTCATTCATGAAATTGTATGTGTTTATGTTTAACCCTAATAGGGGGATTGCTTACTGACTATTTTTTTTTAAATACTCAAGCCATATGCTACTTTCATTTTCTAGGTAAAGGCAAGGCATTCCTGTATAGTTTACGATGACATCCCAATTTGAGACTATGACACATGCATAGGGTAGTTATACTTATTTTCTTAGACTTAGGTTTGAAGAGAGTGTTTTTAATTTTAACATTCATTTCTTTTATTTAGTATTTCGTTATGCCGTCTTAAAGATATTTTCGAACTTGTAAGTCCATGTCAGTGTTTTAAGATGAAGTTTATGTTTTACGATAAATTTTAAATGCTTATTTCCCCACAAATTGATTATGTTATGACGATGGTAACGACTTTAGGTAAGTAGAAATTTAGGGTCATTACAGGCGGTTAGAGGTCTAGACCCGTATGCACCCAAAGAATGGATTTCCTTGAGGAGTTGGCCCTAAACATCCGGACAACGTGAGACGAGATTAAATCAGCTAGATGCTCCTAGAACCTAGTAAACCTCCATGGCATCCAAGAATGACAACGACAACTCTCCAGGTCATTAGCAATGTGTATGATGTCATCAGTACCTTTGCAAATAGCTCTCCAGGTTGTTAGCTATTTAGCGGTGCTATCAAAGTTTATGCACCTTTCCACTCTAGTACTAGTAATGTTGAGTCTGGCCTAGGCCGGTTACTGTAGTGCACCAAGCCAATAAGTTTCCCAACCTTGTAGAAGAGTCCCGATAGTAAACACGATAGTAAAGCTGTTCTAAGAGGGGGCGTAGTGCTACATAGGTTGATTCAGTAGCTGCCAGCACATGAGGATCGCCCCTGGGGCGACTTTATAGTCTTGCAGAAGGGTTCACCATTTAACCTTCCATGAATGACAATCACCCTGTCCCACCAGTAGTTTTATGAGGTAACACCTCAACCTAGGACACTGGACATTCCGTGCCAGAACCTTACAAGCTACCTAAGCCTAAGAACAGAAAAGTAGATTTGTCATATAGTAGACCTCGTATGCCAGAAATAGGTAAACCACCTCCTCCCAACTCAAAGTGGGTCCATGAGTAGCTAAAGTACGGCTCGAAACTCGAGGCACCCTAGATGCTTAGATTGTAGTAAAGACTAGACTAGAACTTCCTAAAGTCTAGAGTAAAACCTATGGATACCTGTTAGGTTAAGGATGCGATTTGAGCATACAAGTAGGTTACGTACTAAGTATTTTTATACTCACCCGTTTCCTCTTTCTTTTTTCAAGTGTTCGCAGGTTGTCGGTCAAGGTTGTAGAGCGTTTGAGAGTTATGCGGTCATAGAGGGTGTCGTTCTAGAGTGTCAATCCATCTTTATATTTGAGTCATTGTATTTCGTTTTGTAGTTGTATCTCAAACTCATTTTTCCCTTTATAATAAATTTGAACGATATAGTCTTCTAATTGGATTTCAATTTATATTTAAGTGTAGTGTTGTTTGTCTTTATTTGATTTAAATTTTATCAAATTTTAATTTTTTATTTTTATTTCAATTTTATTTTATGTCGGCCTCTTCTTAGTCACTATCCCATTTTTAAAGCCTTGAAAATCGGGTCATAACATTACCTAACCTTAAAAATGTTTCATTTCAAACACACTTTAAATTAAAATTCTTAGGATTTAGTAATCAATAAGGAAGATGCAGTTTGTTGGTTTAAATAACATTTTCTTAACCATACTTAGATATCTGTAAAATTTCTGTGGATTAAGTTGTACCATTCTTGAACTCAAAGGTTACCAATTATTTATTAAATAATATTTTTAGAATACAACCCAACTCTTATGTTTATTAAAAGAAGAAAAAGTAAATTTACTATAAATTGGTTCATACACTAAATTTTGAGTCCATATTTTTATAAATAAAACTTATCAAATGGGAATCAATTTCGTAAGCTGATTGAAAAACTAGAACTCCGATTTAGTTATAAGATATTTAGCATGATTAGGGGGAAGAGGTTGTTTCTCTTTGCTTTTCTTTATAAACTTTGTTATGTATGTGGCTGTGGTTCAACTGGTCATTGAATGCTGATAGTGACTATATATAATATCTATGCCATACACAGCCTGGTTTCTGAAAAGGCCTTGGTGTCTAATTCCACAAGGCGGAGGTTCTTTTCAGTGGCTCAACTTTGGGACAAATAAAAGGGGAAATTTTTGGGAAATTTTTGTTTGGGTAAATTAGTTAGGGATTTTAATGAATGATGCATATTCAAGTAGGAACATTTTGTGTGTTCTCTTTGAATACGTACCCAATATACCTACAAATGTGGTACACGTTGCTTTCGCCCACCATTTATTTGTTGAGGACTGTTGGGAGGGAGTCCCACATTAGCTAATTTAGGGAATAATTATGGGTTTATAAGTAAGGAATTCATCTGCATTCGTAAGAGGCATTTTGGAGAAACAAAAAACAAACCCGTGAGAGCTTATGCTCAATGTGGACAATATCTATTATTGTGGAGAGTTGTGGTTCCTAACATGGTATCAAAGTCATGCCCTTAACTTAGCTAGCCATGTCAATCAATATTAATTTAGGGAAAATAGAAAAACGAGTGAATAGTTCCGGCGCCCCTTTTTATGCAAAAACATTCATGTTAAATAGTTCATAAAAAATATCATAGACTAACACGTTAAAAATAAAATCCTTAAACGAAACCAACAACATTTAAGAAATGAAAAATAAACAAATTAACGAAAACTAGGAAACAAAACAATGTCCTATACTAACCTAAGACTAATAAGCAAAATAAAAATGTAGCTACCCTAGTATGGATTCCATGATCTCCAATGCGACGACGCTGTCATCTCTACACGTGTGCCTTGCCTGTACTTGAAATGTAAGGGTAGCACATGACTTTAGTATTTTAAGAAATAGTCGGTAACTGACACCACTAATGGGGTCAGGGATGCAAGCACATGCAACATGGTGAACCTATCCTTTTATCATAGCATATCATGGCCTTAGTCAGATTTCTTACCTGCACAAGGTTGGAAGTGCAATACTTCTCTACACATGACCCACGCATGCCAACATGGGTCCACCAGTCGGCCTCACACACCCCCATGAGCCTGGTTTGTCAGACCAGCACTCGCTAACGGTCTCTTTACTGAACACCACAGAGGGAAAGGGTCGTCAATACTTTGTTGAACACCAACACTCATATCATAATGTGGCTTATCATGGCATAACATAGCTTGTTATGGTGTAAAATGACATAACGTGGCACAACAGTACATAGTGTATCATATCATTACACAGGATAGCTTACTATAGCCTAGTATCACATAGCATAACATGACTTATCATAGCATGTCATATCATATGATATCATATCATAATATCACATAGCATATCATAGCATAAAATCACATCACATAACATAGCATAACGTTCAAGCAAATGACACATGCAGGGACCATGGGGCACATCTCATCATACATGTAACGATCCTAGTTTTCTACCCATCTAAAGTCGAAACCGTCTTCATAACATAACTTATTAGCAAAAATAATCATTTAAAACGTCTCCATAAAACAATGTCATGAACTTCCATATTTAATAAAAGACCTTTAAAACAATACTAAAGAAATAAAAAAATTAAATAAATAAAAATAAAACACCCACCCACTGCACTAACCTATATTTTACAAAATTAAATACAATTACCCTATACAAGTGTCATGATCTTTAAATTTGTGATGCCGCTATCAGCCGTGCAAGTGTTTTGCTTTTACCTGAAATGTCATAACAAGTGGGTTCAGTATTTTAAGAAATACTCCGTAAGTGGGTTAGGAAATGCAAAGACATGCAACATGAATGAGACTTATCATTTTTAAATTTGTGTTCCAGGTGGCTATCCTAAATGAGTGGCATAGTTCTCATCTAACCAATTCATTCTTAATATTACGTTAAAGTCCGTAAAAACTATCGGGTTTACGGTTAAGGTTCATCTTGCTACTATTACTTGTCCATCTCTTACTCTATCCTTAACAACTAGGTCTACCCCCGCTGGGGAGCTAATAGTTAATACATGCAATAACGATTCTAATTCGAGCTCTGCTTGACTAACAAATGGCACAAATATAAAGAAATGCTTAGGACTAGAATCATACCATGTTAAAACATAATGCCCCAGATGGAAAGTGTACCTATCACCACTATGTCAGATTTTCCAACTTATCTATGGGTGGATGCATAAGCCCTTGTCTGTCAGTGGGTCTGCATAGGTCTCTTGGCTCCACTTGGTCCCTTTGGTGAGGTTTTTCGTCCTTCTCGCAGTATAGTATTTGGCAATGTGGCCTCCATGACCACATCTGTAACAAGTCCTAGCCATGCATCTGCCCAAATGTTGTTTCTCACATTTGCGGCACAATAGTTTTTCACCCTCTTGACACATGTGGTAGGATTTATGGATTCCACTATACGTCGAATTTTTGGATTCAAGCCCAAGAAGAACCTCTCAATCATTTCAGTTCTGTATCCACTAGTGGTAGTGCAAATTTTTTCAACTCCATAAATTTTAAACAGAAAGTTCGCCCTGTGTCAAGTGAGTGTACTCATGTTGTTTTCAGAGTCGAGCTGTAATACTGCTTCGGGAATATTGCTTCCGTTTGGACTAAGAATTTTTTTGATTATCCAGCCACCATAATTTTGCGTGCTTCTTCCGTATGAATAACGCACACTTTCTGATCGTACAAACAATTCATCAATAAGAAAATTATCTCCATTCATGATAACAATAACTATGCCTCCCGTTAATCCCGCAATTTCATTGAAGGTAGGCGGGTCATGTTTAGAAATAAACTTAAATAGGAGAGAAAAAAAAAAAGTAATTTCAACAAACTAAGCTATTCCAGTAAATCATTTGTTACAATCCAAGACCATTGTTAGTTGATATTTTCTGCTTCAGTTCGTTACATACCGCTATCACCCTCATGGTTTTAAACCACATCAACTAAGGAGAGGTTTTCAGACCTTGTAAGAAATGTTTCTCACCTCTCCAATCGATGTGGGATCTCACAATCCAACCCTTCTGAGGGTCAAGCGTTCCCACTGGTGCATCGCCTGGTGACTAGCTCTGATATCATTCGTAAAAGTCTAAGCGCACTGCTAGCAGACATTGTCTATTTTTTCCGGTTAGGTATTGCCGTCAGCCCCACAGTTTTAAAACGCGCCTATTAGAGAGAGGATTTCGTAGCTTATTAGGATCATTTCATTCCTCTCTCCAACAATTAGCATATATTATCTATTTTAATCCGGTATGTATCATCGTCAGCCTCACAGTTTTAAAATGCGTCTACTATGGAGACATTTACACACCATATACGGAATGCTAAACTCCCCTCTCAAACCAATCAAGGCACATACCATTAGCAGTCAGGATGGTCGAGTGGTCTAAGGTGCCAAACAAAAGTTTTTGTCCTTGTATTGTCCTTGTAAGACTCGTGCTTTTTAAAAAGTTGATTGAAAATATATATATAAAAGGGAAGGGAAACATCAACACACATGCTTCGTTCGAACCTCCAACCTTATGGTTAACAGCCACATGCTCTAACCAACTGAGCTATT
>NW_019647483.1:0-658 GCF_002806865.2 Cucurbita pepo subsp. pepo
CCTTCCTCTAATGTAATTATCTTGTTGTTCCTCTTGTTCCTATTGTTGTGTGTGCTCTAGAAGTTCATAAGCTTGATCTTCTTTCCGGGAATGTAATAATCTTGTTGTTCTTGTCTTGCTTCCTCTTCCCTTCCTTAGAGGAGACGACTTGACCACCTTTCTGTAATGTAACCCTGTTGTTCTCNTTATAATGTAACCGTCTTGTTCCTTTAAGAAGAGGGGAGGATTTTACCCTTCTGTAATGTAAACGTCTTGTTCCTTTGAGAGGGGAGGATTTTACCACCTTTCTGTAAAGTAACACCTTGTTGTTCTTCTTAAAGGGGAGGACTTTACCCTTCTGTAATAGAAATGTTGTTCTCCTCTCAGGTTACTTAGAGGATTGCAAGGAAGTACATCCAGTACGAACTAACATACATACAGCAAGGACAGTAGTAACATACAGACAGAGAAGAAGTCAATCCAGTACGAACTAACATACATACAGCAAGTACAGTAGTAACATACAGACAGACAGAGAAGAAGGAAATCCAGTACGAACTAACATACAGAGAAGAAGTCAATCCAATACCAACTAACATACAGACAGGAAGTACAGTAACATACAGACAGAGAAGAAGGACAGTAGGAACATACAGAGAGGAAGGAAGTACAGTAACAT
>NW_019647483.1:6979-7529 GCF_002806865.2 Cucurbita pepo subsp. pepo
TATTAGTCACTCCATTATCTTCTTGATTTTATATGCTAATGCTATAAAGACTTTTGGGCTCAAAAGTCTTTGTTTCAACCGGTACACTAGCTAGCTTTTGAAGATGCAATGTATAGGTTTCTTGAATCTTCTTAACCTTGCTTCTTGTAATCAGTTCTTTGGGTACATGCACGTGATCAATTGTTGGATTCATATCAACAAAGCTCGCGCAGCAATAGCAATGAGACAGACCGATAGATAGGGGAAGGAGAATGAAAATAGCTTTACCGAGTTCAATCAGTTTCATTCTTCGATAGTCTTGACTCTCCACTCTCCCTTCAGTTATTCTTGAACAGTAAAGGAGAAGGAATTAATCTTTCTTCTTGCCTTCCTGCTGTTCCGGAGAATGAATGTTTCATCGGATTCTTCAATCAAAGAGAGATAGTTCAACCCTTGTTGTAGAGGGGTGAAAGAGTGAGATCAAAGGGAGAGGGGTGAAAGAGTGAGACCAAAGGGAGAGGGGCAGGAGAAAAGCTGTGAAACCGACAGGGGAGGGGAAGGAGTCTTTATG
>NW_019647485.1:0-873 GCF_002806865.2 Cucurbita pepo subsp. pepo
GCGGCTTTCCTTCCCGAGTTTACTGTGAAAGAATAACTCACAAGAATTAAGTAGAAAGATCCGAGACAGAGCTAAGATTCCCATTCCCTGTTTACAGTTCAAGAAGGAAAAGGAGAAGAGAATGAATAAGGAGTTAAGACTTTCAACACTTGATTCAGAAGGAGAAAGAATATATATATATATGCTTTACCGGTTGAAGAAAGAAGGAAAAGAAAAGGAGTGAGAGCTTGGCTTAATCTCATTTGAAGAGTCTTTCAAACGGAATCAAAGGAAAGAGAAGAGATAGAGTTTACAGTTCAATGAAACCTTAAGGGGAGGGGAAGGAGCTTGCTGATCTTTATTTCATTCTCTTTTTGTAAACTCTCATTAATCTTGAGTTGAGGAGAAGAAGTACTTAAGTTTAGGACACAGGTTACGTCGCGAAGCAATGAGACCGATAGCGAACGAGAGGAGCCAAGCAACGCCGAGAGTTAAGTCTTAGCTTAGTTTACAGTCAGGGAAAGGAGAAGAAATAGTCAAAGTAGCTCAGCCGGCCGAGGACAAGGAGCTGATCATCCTATCCAGCCTATTGACCTTGTTCAACCGAGTTTACAAGCGGCAAGGGAAGGAGACTGAACCAAACCAAAGACCTATTACCTTATTCCAGAGTGAAAGAAGGGAAACATAGGGAGAGGCGAAAAGATCAGTTACAGAAAGTTCAGGTAAAGTAGCCAGAAGGGGCAGGCGCAATGGAATAGCTTGAGCTTCTATTTCTCTTTGATTCTTTCTTCTTCTTTAGTAAAGGGGAATCCATCTTCAGTCTTTCCTTCCTGACTTCCTAATTACCAAGTTCAATCAGGGAAAGGTGAACAAGAACTGTTCAAGAATCACTCA
>NW_019647486.1:0-2605 GCF_002806865.2 Cucurbita pepo subsp. pepo
AAGAGTTGTAACATTCATACTTAATGGCCATAATGAGCCATTATGTAAATGTAACCTAAAAAATCTTAAAATACAATAACTCTAAATTACTCTAAATTGTAACCCACCCAAAATTTACAACAATCAAACTTCATTCTTCTTCAATGTAGCATGAGTTGAAACATCTTTTTGATAATTTTGACAACCTTTTCTTCACATCTTCATTGAAGTATATTGTATGATTGATGTCTCTTGGTTCATATCAGCAGATCTTGTAGGGGTCCTGTCCTATTAGATTTGATCTTATATCTTAGTTGGTGTTTTTCAAATTTACGTTCAAATTCGAAGTCTATAAAACGACTTTACCAATGTAAGGAGAGCATCGATCAACCGATAGCTCTCTCTTGAATATCAATTGAAGAATTCAGAAAAAAATCATTCTACTCTACCTCTTATCTTATCTATCTTCTTATGAACGAATTTCTCAGAAAATTCAGAAAATCAAACCATCTCAAANCATGATGAAGAAAGTTTAAATGAACATAGAAGGGGAGAAAATCTCACAATCTCAAATAATGTCAATCAAGAATATCAGATTGCCAGGATCGAAGATCTGTTAGGATCGATACCAGTTGTTAGGATCGCACAACAACGCACACGCTCGATCTAGATGNCAGATTGCCAGGATCGAAGATCTGTTAGGATCGATACCAGTTGTTAGGATCGCACAACAACGCACACGCTCGATCTAGATGAACACAAAGAGAAGGATAGAGAGAAGTTGCAAGGAGAACTCTGGCTAAAAGGATTTTTTATTGATGACTTCAGGCATGTACAACAAGAGAGTACAGAGAATAGAAAAGTACATTTAAGAGCTTTACTGGACGGGATATATATATGGTTCAGTCTACTAAATATAGCTTTACCAGATTTAACCATCTACTATATATAGCTATGTACCATATATAGCTTTACCGGATATAGCCATTGACCAAGCTATAAATACAGGGAGCAGACTCCATAACTCAACAATTCTCCCACTTGGAGACTGATCCTACACCATACCAATTAGGGCTTTGCATAGCTTTAATTTTCCAACATCAACACATTTTGTCAACATGTCTGCTGGATTCTTTGCACCCTCTATCTTCTCCAAACACATATCGCCTTCTTCCACTAACCTGCGAGTGAAATGGTACCGTCTTCTAATGTGTTTTGTTCTTGAATGATAGACTGGGTTTTTCACCAACTGTATGGCACTCTGACTATCTGTATAAAGGATCTTCTTGCACTGCTTCCGGCCTAATTCTTCTAGATAGTCTGTCATCCATATCATCTCCTTTCCAGCTTCAGCTATGGCCACGTACTCAGCTTCAGTAGATGAAAGAGCAACGCATTTCTGAAGCTTAGACATCCAACTCACTGCTGTTCCATCTATAGTGTAGATATACCCAGATGTGCTCTTGCTGGAGTCTACATCTCCACTCAGATCAGCATCCACAAAACCTTGCAGAACTACTTTGCCATTGCCATAACAAAGTGTAGTATTGGATGTACCTCTCAGATATCTTAGAAGCCACTTCACAGCTTCCCAATGTTCCTTCCCTGGATTTGCCATGTACTTGCTAACAACTCCCACTGCATGTGTTATGTCAGGTCTAGTGCAGACCATAGCATACATCAAACTCCCAACTGCAGAAGCGTACGGAACTGATGCCATGTGCTCACGTTCCTCAACTGTCTTGGGAGATTGCCCCTTTGACAATTTAATATGATTTGCCAAGGGGGTAGTCCTGGGTTTAGCGTTATTCATCTTGAATTTGGACAACACCTTCTCAATGTACTGCTCTTGGGATAGATTTAATGTGCCAGCAGATCTATCTCGAGAAATCCTCATCCCAAGGATCTGCTTCGCTGCACCTAAATCTTTCATCTCAAATACTGAAGACAAGCTTGCCTTCAGGTGGTTTATCTCCCTCATACTTGATCCAGCAATTAGTATATCATCCACATACAGGAGTAGAAACACATAAGAATCAGTGTATTTCTTGAGGTAGCAACACTGATCCTTTTCACTTCTGTGGAAACCACTCTTGCTCATGAAGGAGTCAAACTTCTTGTACCATTGTCTCGGTGCTTGTTTCAGTCCATACAAGCTCTTATTGAGCTTACACACCATGTGCTCCTTGCTTGGAGCTGCAAATCCTTCGGGTTGTTGCATATAGATCTCCTCGTCTAGATCTCCATGTAAAAATGCCGTTTTTACATCCATTTGCTCAAGGTGCAAATTCTCCGATGCAACAATACTCAGTAGAATTCGGATAGTAGTTAATTTCACAACTGGAGAAAAGATCTCAGCATAATCAATGCCTTTTCTTTGTGAATATCCTTTAACTACTAACCGAGCCTTAAACCTCCTTCTGCCATCTGGTTCAACCTTGATTTTGAACACCCATTTGTTCAACAGAGCTCTCTTTCCTGTAGGCAACTCAGTCAGCACCCACGTATTATTCCTTTCAAGTGAGCTCATCTCATCATCCATGGCTTGCTCCCACTTAGTTGAATCTTCCACTTGTAGGGCCTCATCAAAGGACTCTGGTTCTCCTTCGTCAGTCAGCAACAGATA
>NW_019647486.1:7014-7523 GCF_002806865.2 Cucurbita pepo subsp. pepo
GATGTAGATAAGATTTTTCTTCAGAATTTTTCATATGACTAAGCACCCAAGCTTGCCAACGGACTTACTGCGCTTCCCGCGTCTTACCACCTGGAACACAAGGGCTATTCGCTCAGCTATCACATACTCCAAATTCTTATGAATTTTCATATCTTCCTCCTGGTTTCTGCAACATCGCTCTTAAAGATCGAGTAACTTCTCTTCCCTCAGGAAAATTGAGAGGCTCTTATACCATTCCTATGCTTAATGACTTGAGCCCTTACAATTTACATGAGCTCTGTCATCCTAGCTTAATTAATACAATTAATATGTTTTTTTTTTTAATCGTTTTTACATATATTTACATTTACATATATTTACATTCATTCCTACGTTCATCAATTTTTCATCAATTTCTCAATGAAATGATGAAATAGGAAAAAGTACATCAATAATAAGAAAAACCAAAATAGTAATATAACAAAAGAAGGAAAGTTGAATGGTATATGTCAGGGAACATATTCCATTCA
>NW_019647487.1:0-580 GCF_002806865.2 Cucurbita pepo subsp. pepo
ATGTCGCCTACTACTCGATTTTTTAGCACGTGCTTCAAACGAAACGACTCAGGGTTTCCAAATTAGATTTTCAATTTTACGCCCTCTTTTACTGCTTTATACCTTATGTTTCTTCAACATTCTATTCTAAATTACTCGGTTTTTGTTTTTATTTGCACGTGCTTCAAACGTCCCGGAATAAGGTTTCGACTTTAAGCAATCGTTTACTATTTTATACACTCATTTTCTTCAAAATTCTATTCTAAGAAATGAAGCCTAATCATTCCCCAGAAAAATTTCTTAAAATGTCGCCTATTACTCGATTTTTTAGCACGTGCTTCAAACGTCTCGGATTAGGGTTTCCAAATTAGGTTTTCGATTTTACGCCCTCTTTTACGGTTTTGTACCCTATGTTTCTTCGACATTCTATACTATATTACTAAGCCTGATCATTTCCCACATAAAATATAAAAAACATCTAGTATTACTTGGTTTTCTTTTTCACGTGCTTCAAACGTCCCGGAATAAGGTTTCGATTTTAAGCAATCGTTTACTATTTTATACACTCCTTTTCTTTGAAATTCTATTCTAAGTCATGAAG
>NW_019647487.1:7084-7513 GCF_002806865.2 Cucurbita pepo subsp. pepo
TTTTTTTTTTTTTTGCACGTGCTTTAAACGTCCCGGGATAATGTTACGATTTTAAGCAATCATTTACTATTTTATACACTCCTTTCATCGAAATTCGATTCCAAGTCATGAAGCCTCATCATTCCCAACAAAAAATGTCTTAAAATGTCGCCGATTACTCGATTTTTTAGCACGTGCTTCAAACGTCCCAGATTAGGGTTTCTAAATTAGATTTTCGATTTTACGACCTCATTTACTTTTTTATACCCTATGTTTCTTCGACATTCTATTCTAAATTACTAAGCCTGATCATATCCCACAAAAATTTAAAAAAACATCTAGTATTACTCGGTTTTATTTTTCACGTGCTTCAAACGTCCCGGAATAAGGTTTCGATTTTAAGTAATAGTTTTACTATTTTATACACTCCCTTTTCATCGAAATTCGATT
>NW_019647488.1:0-1488 GCF_002806865.2 Cucurbita pepo subsp. pepo
TGAGAACTCACATGTGCTATCTCTGCTATTAATGTAACAACCCAAGCCCACCGCTAACAGATCGTTTGTGCCCGTTACGCATTGTTGTCAGCCTCACGGTTTTAAAATGCGTTTACTAGAGAGAGGTTTCCACAACCTTATAAGGAAGGTTTCGTTTCGCTATGTGGGATCTTACAATCCACCCCCCTTGGGTTCCAACGTCCTCGCTGGCAAACCGCCCGGTGTCTGCCCCTAATACCATTTATAATAGCTCAAGCCCACTGCTAACAAATATTGTCCGGTTGGACCCGTTACGTATTGCTGTCAGCCTCACAATTTCAAAACGTGTCTACTAGAAAGAGGTCTCCATACTCATATAAGGAATGCTTCGTTTCCCTCTCCAACTGATGTGGGATCTCACAATCCACCCCCCTTAGGGGCCCAGCATCCTCGCTGACACATCGTCCAGTGTCTAGCTCTAATATCATTTATAACAGCCCAAGTCCACCGCTAGCAGATATTCGCCACTTTAGTCCGTTACGTCATTGTTAGCCTCACAGTTTTAAACCGCGTCTACTAGGAAGAGGTTTCTACACCCATATAAGGAATGCTTCGTTCCCCTCTCCAACCGATATGGGATCTCACAATCCACCCCCCTTGGGGGCCCATCGTCCTCGCTGACACACCGTTCAGTGTCTAGCTCTAATATCATTTATAACAGCCCAAGTCCACCACTAGCAGATCTTCGCCACTTTAGCCCGTTACGTATCATCGTTAGCCTCACAATTTTAAAACGCGTCTACTAGGAAGAGGTTTCCACACCCATATAAGGAATGCTTCGTTCCCCTCTCCAACTGATATGGGATCTCACAATCCACCCCACAGCGTCATCGCTAACACACCGTCCAGTGTCTAGCTCTAATACTATTTATAATAGCCCAAGCCCACCGCTAGCAGATATTGTCCACTTTGGCTCGTTACGTATGGCCATCAGCCTCACGGTTTTAAAACGCGTCTACTAGGGAGAAGTTTCTACACCCTTATAAGGAATGTTTCGTTCTCCTCTCCAACCAATGTGGGATCTCACAAATCACGAGCCTAGGGAATAAACATCAAAGATAAAGAGTATCCTATCCCAAACCATTCGTAAAGCTCGTTTCCGATACGTTCGTGCTTCGACACGAAAACAACAAGAAAATCAATACCTTTTACTCTTTGATCATAAGCAACACGGTCACGCATCATCAAGGCTGCAGCCTCTCCATTCAAAGGATCTGATGGATTGGGATACAAAAGAAGTTGTGGTAGGAACACTTCAAAAACATTTACAAGATCTGAAAGTATAGCATATAAAGATGCGTGATTAATCCGAAAAACACGAGATGACGGGAAATAAACAACGAACCAAGAAGTTCGCCTACCGAACATGGGACTCCAAGTTTGATTGATAACGTCCAAACAAACCGAACCCGACCTGAAACAAAGACCAAACATGAAACGACCTGAAAC
>NW_019647488.1:5578-7494 GCF_002806865.2 Cucurbita pepo subsp. pepo
ATTTATGATATTTTAGAGACAATATTGATAAAATACGATATATATTTAATAATAATAAATAATTTAAAGATTTATTGAAAATATAAAAATTAAAATATAACACAATATTAATTCAAAGTTAATTAATTGTTTTATTTATTTTTAAGAAAAATTGGAAAGATGACGGTAAATGTCCAAGCCGTCGCCATCGGCACGTGACTTGGATGCCGTAGCATAGAGGGCAAATTGGTCCTTTCGTTTTCATAAATTCAATGGGCCGCATTTAGTCCACTGGGCTTCTCAAACCAACTCAACGGTCAACAATAGCCGATTTTTTTAAAAATATTAATAGCAAGAATATTACGTAAATTCATCGCTTTAAATTTATTACTCTTAATTAATAAAATTATATTTAAACATTAAATAGTCATTAAATAATTATTTATTGATTCTAATTTTTTTTTCCTTATAACATATGCTTTAATTACAAAATTATTTAAAATTATTTTATTGGGTAACAAGTGAAGATTCGAACATCTGACTTTTTATTAATGAAATATATTTTAACCAATTAAACTATATTCAAGTTGATATAATTTTTTAAAACAGTTAATATCATTAAACAATAAAAGACATGTTAAACTTTGAAAAAAATAAATTATTTCATCGTAAAATGAAATTCTTAGGAGTTATCACT
This sequence comes from Cucurbita pepo subsp. pepo, assembly GCF_002806865.2. Classification (NCBI taxonomy): domain Eukaryota; kingdom Viridiplantae; phylum Streptophyta; class Magnoliopsida; order Cucurbitales; family Cucurbitaceae; genus Cucurbita; species Cucurbita pepo. The sequence goes on from NW_019647488.1 coordinate 6,255, forward strand.
TGAAAATGTCGAGCAGACCTTCGAATAAGAGATAGTGAACTTAAGAGGCTAGTTAGGTCTAAGATCTCAAGTCCGAGTGTGATACGAGGGACCTCACTGTTGGAGTCGTAAAATGCAAACACGTGCAATAATCGACATGAGTGACGGGAGCTAAATTCATGAATAACCTTGGGCTTTATTTTCATTCTCGAGTATAATTAAATGCATAGTATTTCTCTATCACGACCCATACAGCTGCACATGAGCCCACTAGATGTATAATATAGCTAATCATAATCAGGATGATACATTAACATTCAGTGCTATCCATAAGAACATGAGCGGCAAGGCTGACAAATAGAGGTCGAATTCAAACTCAATGAGCGTGGGGGACAGTTTCATATGAGTCAAAGAACAAGTCAAAATTCAACACGAAACTTGGTCAACAAAACAGTCGACTTTTAAAAAAACCATTACAAAAATTTTAATTCAATACCTGATTTCTTCGATATTTTTATGTGATATGGTCGAGAGTTCTTATAAACAAATTACCCTAGTTCTCTTTTATCTTTCTTCCTCTCCCGTCGATACAATTCCCGACCTCCATCTTTGATTCTCTTCGCCTTCCCCGTTCTCTCTTACTCTCAGTGTCTTCTCAGAGACAAAATCTCTCGAATAGATCTCGTCTCTTGTTCTCACTTCCTCTATTTGTTAACAACTAGCCTAAACGTCATCTCTTGCGCTTCGAAAACTCGAATCTTCCTTCATTTAAAATATATTAAATCAGTTTAGAAATAAGATATAACGAGATTAAATTAAATTATTTATCTCGTAAAAAGCCACAAAATAAAAATTATTCAAATATCTAATAAATGTGGAGTATTTTAACTATGGTCCATAGTTAATTTTTTAAAATAAAGTAATGGTTAATAGTTAAAATCTTCAACCCAATCCAACTAATAACTACCAAACCAATTAATAAAATGTATATTTTAAATGATATTTTAAAAAGAAAAAGGGGAAAAAAGGTTTTTAAATAATAATTAGTAAAAAATGAACTTTTCATATACAGTTACGTTCGCGCGCGTGAGCAAATTCAACGGCGTACGTTAGAGTCTCGTTGACCAACGACTCTTAATTTCGGTGTACTTTAGCGTCATCCACTTATATTCTTGTCGTCTTTTTTAACTCCCTCCACAATCAGAACCGCCATTTCTGTGAGTATCATTGGCTCTACTCTGTAAGCGCAAGCAATGACGAG
>NW_019647489.1:0-866 GCF_002806865.2 Cucurbita pepo subsp. pepo
AAAGAAAAAAAAACGGCCGGCGAGCGGTGGAGGGCGGCGACTGGCGCCGGACACGCTTTGACCATCGACTGGAGCAACGCAGCTCCAGCGAGGCGTCGACACGTGTCACCTGCAAGCCGGGCCGAACCGCGACGCGAGCCGAGCCGACCAGGCCGGGTCGACCGACCGCGACTACGCGGAAGCGAGCGCGTGTGTAGCCTGCGACTGGCGCCTTCCCGCGCACGTGACTACGCACTCCCAGCGCGCGTGGAATGGCCAATTTGGCCCGGTTGTTTTCTGTTTGCCTGATTTTTGTCCCAGTTCCAGTTCTAATATTGTTTTTACGGGAAAAGGGACCTAATTTCTTTAAATTATGCTCGGATTGCATGCATGCTAGTAGTCCTGCTTCAGATTAGCTCTCCATGTAAACTATTAGTCAGATTAACTGTTGTGTTTATATTGGGTAAATTACATGAGTGTTGTTGTATGCTTTAAGCTTCCGCTGTATGTATGCATGCGTTAATTTATGTTAGAATTGTGTATACCAGGTTTCGGGTGCTTGATGGACGAATTCGCCCCATTGAGCGCAAACTTCGTGCTCTGGGTGCTTGATGGAGGTCATCGCCCGTTGAGCCGGTATGCCTATGTTTCATGAATTACATACTATGATGTTAGAAGAAGATTGCATGCACCCTCTGTTAATTGCTAGGGCCCATTTCTATGATAAGATTAGGGAATTTCTATTAGGAGCGATATGTCGCTCTAGTCAGACTTAATTTTCCCCTAGAACTTTAGCGGTTTACCACGGCAAGAAGGTACTCCGGAGTGTTCATAGATTGCTAGCGTGTGAACGGTATCTATAGCTTCGTGGGAGGACCAAGGGGTCC
>NW_019647489.1:6983-7492 GCF_002806865.2 Cucurbita pepo subsp. pepo
CCAGATGTCCTAGAACCGAGTTAGGAAACCGTGGGAATCTATAAATTAAGATGCGAAGAGAGCCTACAACGAGGTGGCTTACTAAGTATAATTTTTATACTCATTCCTTTCAACCTTCCTTTTTGTCAGGTGCCGATCAAGGTGGAGGAGTGTTGGAGAGCTGTGCGGTCACCGAGGGGGTTGTTCCGGAGCGTCAGTCCCTTGTCGGTCTTTAGAGTCTTTTGTATTTTTTTCTTAATAATTGTATTTCCCGTTGGAAATATTTGGTTTTAATTTTGTATTCGTAATTTCTTTTTTTATTAATTTGAAACAAAACTTTTCTCTATTTTGTTTTAATTAAATGACATTTTTACCTTTTACTTTACTATTTATTCCTTTTTGTTTGTTTTCGATTTCATCTTTTTAGTCACGACTCGGCTTTTCGAAGCCTCGAAAAATCGGGTCGTGACAGTTTTGCATCTTTCTTTTAAATTCAATAATTTCTTGAAAGTCTAAAAATACAAACCAAT
>NW_019647490.1:0-1174 GCF_002806865.2 Cucurbita pepo subsp. pepo
AAATAATATTGACATATTTTTATTTTAAGTTTTATTACCCAACCCAATTTAGAAACAATGAAAGTATGTTATTCGATTTTTATTGAGACTGTTTTAGAGCCGTATTTCATATTGTTAATTGGATTATTAATTAAAATGTGAAATACTAACAAAAGGTGATGAACGGTCGATAGAAAGTGAACCCCGATAATCTTTGGAGTAGCTTTCGAAGAATGAGAGCAGCATTAATTAAATTTGGGGACACCCGTATAAGCTAACCAGGTGAATGGTCTTACTATAGGATAGGCTAAAAATTGTATGAGTTACAATGATGTATGAACTATGTCATACGATGCNTGATGCCGTATGATAGTGTGTGATGATGTATGAGCTATATCATATGATGTCATGATTAATAGTATACCAAACAAACAAACAAACAAACAAAAAAAAAAAATTATAACCATCATTCCAATCATATTGTACATTCCTCCCCTCAAAGCTAAACATAAGAGTATTGGAGAAAAAAATATGATATAAATTAATACATATTCTGTTACAAGAAGAAAGTTAAAAGAACAAAAACAAATTGTTTGGCTTCATTTTGATATTAGGAAATAAAAAATAAAGAAGGTTTCACATTTCATGTTTCCACTTTTATTCTTAATTACTTTTTATGGTATAATTAGCATAACGTTTATTGGTTTGATGAAGAATCCAGCAATTGAGATCAAACCTATCGTTTGCAAACAACTCCTTCACCTTCCATGTCACTGCCACAGCTCATATTGTCATAGGCTGTAACCTCCAAGGAACTGTCTTTTCCTTCCAACGGCCCATTGAACCGTGCAACCGCACAATCCGTAGCAAAAGGACCTGAAGAAGCAAACTCCTTATCGCCCCCCAAAACAGGCATTGCTACTCCCATCTTGGCCCTGCTCACGTAGTTGCTACCATAAGTCTGCCCCAAAACCCCATTCACTTTCCCACTCAAAGCATAGAACTTGAAGCTCAAATCCAAATGGGCAAAGCAATCCTCTTGTGTAATCCCATACTTGTGGATCCTCGATTCCTTTTCCGTTATAGGAACCACAACGGCTTTGATTTTGAAGTTACCAGGTACATTGATCTCAACCGCATTCGTGTTGCGTGTTCTAGTTATTGTGATCCCCTCGTACATGGTTGAATTACTCCA
>NW_019647490.1:6759-7486 GCF_002806865.2 Cucurbita pepo subsp. pepo
TTTTGGTGTTATTCTTTTTCAAATCTTGCTTTAGGTTTGATGTTTAAACCGATTCATTGAATTAGTTTTGATCAAGCTAATTCTGGAGTGAATTGTCTTGGTATCTAAGAGTGACCATCATAGATTCCAAGTTCGATCTAAGAGTCATTCATCTTCTAACCAGCTCTTGGTTGGAATCAATCCGTTAAGTTAGCTTTCTCTGTGAGCGTTTTGCAAGGATTCTAGAAGGACCTCTAGCTTTGCAAATTCCACCATTGTTGGCGCTTATCATTTGGTATCAGAGCATTTGGTCGACGTTCTTTGGCCGCTCTAGAGGTGAAATATTTTTATTGTTATTTTTTTTTTGTATCAATTTTTTTTTCTCTCTCAGATTATCGAAAAAAAAAAAGAAAGAAAAAAATCAGTAGAAAAAAAAATCAGTTCGGAGAGAAAAAAAATATATATTCCGTTCTTATCATTTATTTTCAAGCTCTTGATCCTTGAGATAAGAATTGATCGTTGAATTGGTTATAATCAAGCTTAAAGCAAGATTGCACAAAAAAAAAAAAAAAAAAAAANTCTTGACCTAGTACCAAGAGCCTACCTTTGAGTGTTAAACACGAATGTCCCTGAGTGAAATTTTTGTGAGAAGTGTAGAGAGGTCACTTGATAACAAAATGTCATATAATGGAGAAGCAGTACCACCCGTACCAGATCTTAACACAACCATTCTTCAAGCAATTCAAGG
>NW_019647491.1:0-419 GCF_002806865.2 Cucurbita pepo subsp. pepo
ACAATTTCGAGATTAAACAGGAAAGAGTTAGAAAATATAACACCGTAGTTTTATAGTAGTTTGATTAAACTCGACCTACTCCACTCCCCAAGCGCCTCTTGAGAATTTGAATAAACCTTTCTCGTCTCTTTTCTCAGATCAGAGCCCAACCGCTACACTCCTCTCTTTTTACGAGTTTAAAGCAAACTCAATTCTTTCTATGGCTCAAGATCAAACTGTTACAAGTATCTGGATTTTGTAGGAACACACCATAACCATCTAAAAGAGTAGATTTACAATTTGATCACTCACAACTATTTCCTCACAATAGAATAAAAAACATATCTTAAAATGGTACCATTAAAGGCCGAGCATCCATGCTAGAAATGGAAGGTGGACCAAAGTTTTTTTCCAAATTATATATATATATATATATATAT
>NW_019647491.1:2106-7485 GCF_002806865.2 Cucurbita pepo subsp. pepo
TCTTGATGAAGATTGTCGGCTCATTGAATTGCTTTTGAATCCTTTCTTGATGAAGTATGATTCTTTTCGACTAAACGATGTTTTAGGTGCTTGTTTTAATCCGGAGATAGCCTTTTGGAGTTTGTACACCATCCCCTCTCTTCCCATTTGGAATTAGCATTTTGGTTGTTCAACAAAAATATCTTCTTTTAACTCGCGAAAATGTTGATTTGACATATAATTGATAGAGTTTCCAACCTTTTTAGGTTCCAAAAGCATATATCATTCTCACAATATCCATTCTGGTCACAGGTGCATACACTTCCGTATAATCAATTCATTACTCTTGTGTGAAACCTTTTACCATCAATTATCAACTTCTCCAAACTCATTTAGCTTGCTCTTATAAATTCATTTCACTCTTGTTTTCTTTGCGCGATAGAACCACCAAGTTATGTGTCTGATTTTTTTTCGATGGATTTGATTTCTTCATTCGTAGCCAATCTTCATTTTGGGCTTTTGAAAACTTCCCCAAAATGCATCGGATCATAAAATCATTAAAATTCCTTTTCTTCATCCTCTTCAGATAATCCTTCACCGAAATTATAATCAGCATAACCGGTGGATGTCGATTTCTCCCCACCCTTATTGACAGATTTTGTGCAATAACTACTGAAAAATTGTTTTTAGCAACTAGTTCAACCGTTTCAGCAACTAGTTCAGTTGTTTCCTCCATGATTTCTCCCTCTTCGTTTTCAGCAACTGGTTCAATTGTTTCAGCAATCGGTTTAGTCGTTTCCTCTGTGATTTCTCCTTCTTCGGCTGTATTCTCATCCATTTCAATATTTTTCCCCGTCCAATTTTGACCGAAAAATGACTACCCAAAAAATATAAACAATTGGAGTTTGATAATATTATTGAATACTTAACTTGGCTTTTATAGCATTACAAATGACTAAGAGAAATAGAAACTAACACAAGAATGGAGTAGTTAAACTAAATAGCTAAAGATACCCTATCTATCCAAAAAGAAATCATGTTTATTTAAGAAATTCGACACAATCAAATTATTCTAACACCTAACTCTAACATCCAGTTCTGTGCAGATAAGTACGCTTTACAAGGAAAACACACCGTCAAACACCTGGAGTTAAGACATACTGTATTGTACATATATACAAGCAAAAAATTCAACACCGAGACAACATCCATTGATCACCCAGAACATAGATCATAATAGTCCATCCTCTTTTCTAACACAATAGAAAGCATATAAAACAACATTAAAAAACATCTCATTGTAGAGACATTTTTGTAATTTCTTACATCGTGCATAACATACTCGTCCTTATTGCTCCATTGATATTCTAGTCATGCATATCCCCTATCTAGCTTTATAATATGCATAAAACAACATGTTTCTTAGAAATCTCAACCAAGGACATAACAGAAATTTTACCATTACATACATACAGTACATACTTATCCAAATACACCTTTCTGAAGTCCTTTACATGCATTTTCTAACCATCAAACGTAACTAATGCTTCCATACTAGCACATCCTAGCAATCCCTACAAGTATTACTTGCCTAAAGTTCTTGTGGTTACTTACTTGGATGATATATGTTTGCCTGAGCTAGCTTTTTCGCATGTTAGAAGCTCCAAAATTTTAGAAATTTCTCCAATAGATCCTATTTCAAGCATTATCATGGTCAGTATTAAAATTGAAACAAAAAATTGTTAAATAGAGGTCAAACGGGGCAAGAAGAGACTCACATAGTCTTAAACACACCGGGAAAGGCTTTTCGTGTGCGATTTTACGCAAAACTATCACATGCAGAGGGTTGCTGCAAATAGGAGTTAGCAGTCAAATCATTGGATTGGGTTTGAGTCGCACTTCTGATTTTGGTCGGAGGTTCACGAGTTGCGAGCGTGCAAGTCTCGAGTTAAACACGAGTTGTCGAATCGGGTCAACCCGCACGTGTCGCCACAAGTAGTCGAATGAATATCTCCACAAAATGTGTTGCCACGTGTCCCACTCTATTTCAGACGCACTATCGCCGCCACCTACCGACGAGTGTCCGCTCCCTCTTCATCCATGTTCAATTTTTCAGAAAAACGATGTGGTTCCAAATTGCCTTTCTAATAACTTTTGAATTTTGTAACTTCTTACCGAGACCTCGAATCAATTTGATTCCATCACCAAATATGTAGAGTTTTAACACATCTACATATATGTATTTTTCTCTGAATTTCCCAGTCTCCCATAGCAAGAAATAATCAAGTTCAAATTTTTTCAAGAATTCAAAACTTAAAAAACATACCATTACTTGACGTTAATCAGAACATCATCTTTCGGTCTGAATCAACAACGACATCCTTCATAAAACTTGTGTGACATCGCTCCAATATCAACATACTAAAAGTTTGAAACTTATTCTAAGAAAAGCTCTCCAATTTTAAGAAAAGCTGAAATCAAGAACTTGAAACACTTACCTTCTGTTCTTTCTCGATTCTTAACAGATTTGAACAAATCGAAAGCTAAGAATGGTTTTTCAAACTTACTTGAGCAATTGTTGTAAAGGAAATCCAACAAAATTCCTAATCCAAACAACCATTTGGAGCTGATTTCAACATTCTCTCTTACTCGTTCTCAAGAACACGAAATCCTCATCTTCTTTTCCCTCCCTTTTCCTTTTCTTTCTTTTCTTTTTCTTTTTCTTCATTCTTAGCGGTCTGATTAGGGCTAATCAAGACCTCTAATTATGAATGGGAGGTCAAAATGACAAATTTACCTATCGGAGTGACTTTGACCAGTTTATAGCACCAAAGGTCTTGCTTGGGAGATCCCAAGCCATTTCCACACATGATTGTAGCACTCGGATACCCTCGTCGTGCTACACTATTTGACGTAGACCTAACTCGATAGTAGCTGTACCACTACCCACTACGAAGGGTGCGAACTAAAGATGTACTAGAGAGGATATGAGGCTAAGACTCCAGTGATACCGTCACACTGCTAGTAGGTATGTTAAGCTTTCTAAGTCATCTTTCTCCTCGAAATCTACTAGGTTCTTAAGGGCATCTAGGTATTTTAAATCTCACCTAACCTTTTTAGGACTTTTTGGGGTTAGCTTTTTGGAGCTAATCCAAATTTTTGAGTGCACACAGATCTAGACCTTTGATTGTTGTTCATGATCTTGAGGTGCACAGCCTACAGGAAACATACTAACCGAGGTTAACTTGTAAATATTTCTGGTTGTAGTGCCCTAATCTTAACTTGGTTCACTCATGCATGCTTGTTAGAGAGATAGAACACATATTCTAAACATCCCCTTGGTCATCTTTGGGCATTGTTGAGGTCCACTAGGTTCATAGGACGACTAGGTAGCTTCATGCGAACATTCACTTTCAGGGTACTTGACTCCTCAAGTTTTCTTAGTTTTGGTTGACCTCCGCTCACAATCATAAGGTGCTTAGTCTACTAGAGGCATCCTGACCTAGGTTATCGTCTAATCAACCTAACTCTAGCGCCCTAATCTTATCTCTGAGCAGAAAAGCATGCTCTATAAAGAGAACACACAATCAATCACATGGAGCTAAACATACTATATCATGCACTCATGCAAGCTCAACGGAGAGGTAAAATCCATCAATGGCCCGAAGCACAGGTTACAATAACCCATTCTCCATTCTAGCATAACGAAAAATATTAAAATCGACATGCATCATAAATTCTTATCCGAGGGGTATTTTGGCAATTTTATATAACATACTTGCATTTTCATTTAGAAACGTAAGTCTTAAACATGCATATTCTAACTACCTAAGGTAAGATATGCTTGCATGCTTGCGATCCAGACAAATATTACTTGAGAAAATTATGATGGCTATGCATGTCTTCTTAGACTAGTTTTTTTTTGTATGTTAGAAGCTCTAAAATTTCCGAGATTTCTCCAGTAGGTCACAATTCAATTTATAATAGGGTTAGTATCAAAATTAGAGTGAAAAATAATCGAATGGAGGTCAAACACGACAAAAAAAATTCATGCATTGCTCACTTGCACAGAAGGTCGCACGAGTACATGTGCGCCTCTAGAGAAAACATGCATTGCACTCTTGGCAGGTGGTGCGTTCTCATTGGCATGTAGGGATCAATTCGGGTCGGGGTTGTTGGATCAGGTACATGGTTTCCAGGTATTATTCGAGTTTAATTCAAACGATCAAGTTGTGGTCTCGGGTTCTCCTCATAGTTGTAGAATGTCACAATCCTACATTTTTAATCATACGACATCATGATCTCCACACACTCATGACAAGTATTTAGGTTTGCCTATGCATATTGAACACAATTTGTGCAGAATCTAAGCTTATTCGAACACACACGCCGCCCGTGTGTGCATGCTCAATCATCTGCGACCTTAACTAACTTGCTTCTATACTAGGCCAAGTCATGCAACACAACCTTGCCTCTACTCAGAGTAAAAGTCATTCATATGTGTTGTTGCATCTTGATTTTGCATCTTGGTTCCTTGCATGACCTTCATGTCATAATGCCATCCTAAGTCCCATGATGTCATCGACATCGTAGCTTACTCGGACATGTCAATCGTAGCGACCTTAACTAACTTGCTTTATATGTGTTGTTGCATCTTGATTTTGCTCATATTGTCTAGACCACTCAAATATAAATTCATCCAAGCTCTATTGAGGCATTGCACCCTCCCATATCTATGTCATATCATTTATTGACTTCATACCAAATAGCTTGTGCATATACAAACCTCCGACACATGGTGAGGGCGCAATGTCGGTACACTCATGTTGTCCAGCACTGTCCTTGAAAGATGTATTTTAAAGCAAGTCACCCAAGACATTAGTCTTGCAACGCTCCCTCTCACTGTGACACAAGTATATGCTACATGGTAGCTTGCGTAGGCCATATGCTTAAGGGTGGTAAAGAGCTGACACCATACCTCCCTCTAAAGTGCATTTTGAGGCCTTTTTTTCTAGTAGCAGTAAGCATGATTTTGGCGAATAGTCATATGGTCTCATGGAGAGCATGTCTGGTATCCGATTTACACCAAAATTTGGTGACATTTCATATTTGATATGGAAGGATTTCATTCTAGACCCACATGCCCAAACTTCTTTTTGAACCCTCCCAGGGCCCTACCCGACCCTTTATCAAACCTATCATTATTTCTCATGTTGACATCATTGCCTCGGTTTTTCTTATGCCTCAATTTAGCTTTAATGAAGATCTCTTTGGTGGGTTAGATGATGCACCATCCTCCTCGGTCACATCATGACACTCATCTGTCTTGGCACTCTTGTGTCTTGATGGGCACCATTTGAGGGTCACTACTTCGTCTATCATTATATGAGGGTCAAAACC
>NW_019647492.1:0-504 GCF_002806865.2 Cucurbita pepo subsp. pepo
GTTGTCCTAGTTCTAGTTCTAATACTGGTTTTATGTGAATATGGACCTAATTAAAGAAAATCAATATTTTTGGACACCTCACGGGCATAGAAGCCTAGCGAAAAGGCACGCGTCAACCAGGTAAGTCACCACTCGGTATTTAAGAAGAAATACTTGTAGGATTCACTTGGATTGCATGCATGCTAGTACCTTTGCCTTAGATTAGCTCTCCATGAATGAGATTAGTCAGATTGATTGTTATGAGTGTGTTGGGTGAATTATCTGAGTGTTGCTTGTATGCTTTAAGCTTCCGTCGTACGTATGCATGCGTTTAATTTATGTTAGAATTGTGTATTCTTCATTCCAGGTGCTTGATGGATGAGTCCGTCCCATTGAGCGTGAACTTCGTGTTCTAGGTACTTGATGGAGGCCATCGCCCTGTTGAGTCGGCGTGCATAGTTTGCAAGAATTATATATTATAATGTTAGAAGACGGTTGCATGCACACTCTGTTATTTTCTAGGGC
>NW_019647492.1:3907-5246 GCF_002806865.2 Cucurbita pepo subsp. pepo
CTCAAATTCAGACTTTTACCCTTACAAATTCGAGCATCATCGTTGTCATTTCTAAGTTTCATGCAATTCTTATGGTAGATTGCATCTGAGTCATTCAATCAAGCCTTGATTGTGGAGTGACTCAATTTAGAACAAGATTCCAAATCATGCTTCTAGATCTTTGATTTTAAGAGGTAATCTAATTCTAGCCTTATCCCTTAATTGATCTGAATTTTGTATAAGGACGTTAGGCATTTGAAGAATTGAAATTTTCTTTTATGGGAGACTATAAATACCAACAAATTATTATGTAAACGACAGATTACGGATGAATGAAATTGAGATATCAAATTGAGACTTTTACCCTTAGAAATTCGAGTATCATCTTTGTCATTTCTAAGTTTCACGCAATTCTTGTGGTAGATTGCATTTGAGCCATTCAATCAAGCCTTGATCAAGTTCGATGGCGGAGTGACTCAATTTAGAACAAGATTCCAAATCTTGCATGTAGATCTTTGGTCATAAGAGATAATCTAATTCTAGCCTGTTCTCTTGGTTGATAGTTTAGTTTGAATAGGAAAGTCCCTTGTCCAGAAGGCTTTCCTTGATCACTACTAGAAGTATTAGTCCAACTCTGACTTTGACCGAATCTCCCTCAATAGATTTACCAATCAATCTAAGCTGCACAAGACATAAAAACTCTAAAATTCGTTTGGCTTTATCACTTACCGTTCTCTTATGGTGGGGATAGCTCAGTTTGGAGAGCGTTAGACTGAAGATCTGAAGGTCATGTGTTTGATTCACGTTCACCGCATTTGTGTCGGAGTCTTAATTAGACTATTTCATCTATTAATTAGTGAATATTTCTTTGCGATTAAACTTTGATAGAAAGTTACACATTAATTTTGATTGTAATCAATTGTCGAGTTAAGCATAACTCAACTAATTAGCGGTGATTAAATAGAAGAGATAGCTCTACTTATGCATTTTTATTGTGTTAAAATAGCGGGGATAGCTTAGTTGGGAGAGCGATAGACTGAAGATCTGAAGGTGTTATGTGTTTGATCCATGTTCACCGCAATCGTGTCGAGAGTCCTAACTTGACTATGCAATCTAGGGAATGTTTCATTTGTGAAATATTTCTTAATGATTTAAACTTTGTAGCGGGGATAGCTCTACTTATGCTTTTTTACATTAGTAAATAGCGAAGATAGCTCAGTTGGGAGAGAATTAGACTGAAGATTTGAAGGTCACGTGTATCTAATATATTTTTCTTTTCTATGTTTAATATATCTAATATATTAAATAGTAATTTAAATATCTTCTAAAAAGTTAATCCTTAATAATTCAAACTAGCTAA
>NW_019647492.1:6483-7481 GCF_002806865.2 Cucurbita pepo subsp. pepo
GAAAGTCACATCCACCGCTTTTCGCTGCCTTAGCAAGCGGAGCACATGGCCGCGGATCCACATCACTACTAAATCCCTCAATATTCGTACAATTCCACTGCAACTTTTTAGGCGTCGCCGACAATCCAATCTTCACATTTGAAACACAAATATCCGTGAATGGATCTCTTGAAATCCCCGCCAAATTTGTCGACATATTAACATTCTCGGCCACCACGTCTCTGTAATTAATGTTCTTAATCAATGGCAATGCCGAGGGATCGAACTTGTCATCTGCATGCGATTTGTAGTCTCCAGTTATCCAGAAGATGTATTTCATCGTGGATAGAAACATTCTTCGGATGAAAATGTCCTTGACGAAACCTCCTCGTCCGCAAGCGGTTTTGATTCTGACGGCAGACTGTGTGTTGATTGTTGTAACGTTTCGATCCTGACGTTGTGGATTCCGCTGGACATTTCGCTGCCAAGGGCAATACCAGCAGAATTTGGTGAGATGCAAGTGAGGCGGCGAATGACGAGGTCCTTGGTCGGCATTCTGAATTTGATACCGTATTGGTCCCATCAGCTCTTGATGTCATGCAATCGTCACCAGAGACAATGTAGCAGTCTTCGATTCGAGTGTTGGAACAACCTTGAGCTCCCCTTTCTTAAACTTTTTCCACCAAGAAGATCCCTATTGGTCCATTGTATCATTGTTACCTATGTCATGTCACCAACCCAACTTTCTTTTCTATAAATGTTTTTCTTACCTGTTTTGAGTTACCTTAATTTTTTTTTTATTTAATTCTGATAGCAAACAATTTAAAAAAAATTAAAATGTGAAAAGGTAAGAAAAAAATAATCACCCGTGATAACCACATCGGTGAGATTAGTTCCAAAGATGAGGCTGCTACCGTCCACTAGGAGCATCTCTTCCCCTTCCATAGGATGGGAGAACTTACACGAGTGGCCATTCTAATTCATTCTGCACCATTAAATTGTGAGGAACAAATCTAACT
>NW_019647493.1:0-1075 GCF_002806865.2 Cucurbita pepo subsp. pepo
TGTAGGTAAAGTTATCCTCTGATGGGAGCCTGAGAGTCACTATTCGAGTCTCGCAATCTGTCAAAACGTGATTCTCGCCTAGCCAATCCATACCCAAGATGACATGGAAGTCTTGCATGCTTAACACTATCAGTGTAGCTTTGATTACACGCGCTAATATTGTTACATCACCTCCCTTAACCCTATGGGTAGCTAGCAATAGCTCGTGAGCAGGGGTAGACGTTGATAAGGTAATCTCTAAAAGTTCTTTCTCTAGGTGTGCTAGCTCTACAAACTCTTTAGATATGAATGAATGTGTCGAACCCGAATCAAACAATACTAAAGCAAGATGGCCAAATACGAGTAGTGTACCTGTGACAACTGCGTCAGGCTGGTCAGCTTGCCTGGCTGTTGTTGCATGGGCTACAGCTCGCCCCTACTGATGTTGAGCATCTTGGCCCCTTTGATGTTGTACTGCAGGCCAGTTGACACGCTGATCATTCCTCTGAGTGCAATCTACTGCAAAATGCCCTACCTGGCCGCATCTGTAGCAGGCACCTGTTCCTGCTCTGCATTCCCCCATGTGAGGACGTCGAAAGTTAGAACAAAGGGTCATGTTCCGTATTGGGGCCCTTCTTCATTTATCAGTGCGGCCACGGGGCGGTCTACCAGTTCTAGGGTGGCTAGGGCCTGTCACCCTTCCTTGGGTTGCAGTGTGGGATGGTTGAGCTATTCTCAACTGCAGCTTGTCGGTACGGGGCGAGTCGAGCAGGGTCACCACTTGAAGGGCTTTCGTATGGACGAAGAATGACTGGGATGCCACATTCCCCCTTAGTTCCTCCCTCAGGCCAGCGATAAATCGTTCGCCCTTCAACTCGTCAGAACTAACATAGGCTAGAGAAAACCTCACTAATCTATTGAACTCCAAGTCATATTCCTCCACTCATCTGTCTCCCTATTTCAGTGCGAGGAATGCTACCTGCATTTTCACTCTGGCAGTGATTGGGTAGTATTTGTGGAGGTACGCATCCTTAAACTGACACCATGTAATAAACTCTCCTTGTGGTATAATGGTCTTTTGAGCACCCTTCCACCA
>NW_019647493.1:5889-7478 GCF_002806865.2 Cucurbita pepo subsp. pepo
ACGGTTGTCCAAACATCCCTTTTAGAGATTCCATAATCTCTTTAGCAGTACCCATAACATCGTGTTTCTTAGCCAAAACATCAGATATGCTGGCTAGAATGTACACTCGGGCTTTGTCATTTGCCTTCATCCATCTGTCATACGCATCCCAAACTGTTCGGTTTGCATTTGAGCTGGGGTTTGGAGGACACTTCTCAGATAAAACAAACTTTAAACATCAATGACCAATATTGTTTAGGTTTGATTTCCAAGTTGTCTAATTGTCGCCATTTAATTTCTCAGAAGCGAGTAATTATACTATTGAGTTTGTCATGCTGGGATATAAAGAAAATTCTATTAGTGATTTGACTTAATCCTATTTAATCCAATCAGTTTTAGCAATGTAATAATGTACCCAAATCATTATTAATTTGCAATGATACTTTAGTGAGTTAGAGCAACTGCTACCGAGGGGTAGCCAATCACTCATTCACTAAACCAAGACATTCTTGACTTAAACACTAATCCCAGAATAACTCTTGTTCCTATAGTGTTCTTAGTTATTGCTGTTTTGGTCAAGAATATACCAACTCTTAGTATTTCTTGGTAAGTGTCACCTGCCATTTTCAGACCTCATAGATCGGTCCCAACAATGCTATCGAATGAAAAAGCCAAAGTTGGGAACGGACCTAAGAAATCCTATCCATTTCTAGAGTTTGCGTTGTTTCAACAGTAATTCCCTAAGCTTATCATAGAAATGAGATCTAGCAATTAACAGAGTGTGCATGCAAGTCTTCTAACACCATACTATAGTTCATGCAAACTAGGCATACTGACTCAATGGGGCGATGACCTCCATCAAGCACCCAGAGCACGAAGTTCGCGCTCAATGGGGCGAATTCGTCCATCAAGCACCCGGAACACGGAATACACAATTCCAACATAAATTAAATGCATGCATACATACAGCGGAAGCTTAAAGCATACTGCAACACTCATGTAATTCACCCAATACAATCATAACAGTTAATCTGACCAATAATTTACATGGAGAGTTAATCTGAAGCAAAACAACTAGCATGCATGCAATCCAAGCGAATCATACAAGTATTTCTTCCTAAATACCGGGTGGTGACTTACCTGGTTGACGCGTGCCCTTTTTGGCTAGCATTTCTATGTCCGTGAGGTGTCCAAAAATACTGATTTCTTAAAATTAGGTCCCTATTCATGTAAAAACAGTATTAGAACTTGAACCAGGACAAAAATCGGGCAAACAGAGAGCAACCGGGCCAAAATGGCCGGTCCACACGCTAACACGTGTCAGTAGTGCGCTAGGAGTGTGAGGTCATGCGCGCGGAAATGCACTTGTCGTAGGCCGCACGCGCGCCAGCCTCTGCACAGTTGCAGGTCGGCCGGTCCAGTTCGGCTCGGATTGGCTCACTTTTGCGGTTCGGCCCGGCTTTGCAGGGGACACGTGTCGTCGCCTTGCTTAAGCTGCTTTGCTCCAGCCGACGGTCGACGCGTGTCCAGCGCCTGTCGCCGCCCTCCGCCGCTCGCCGACCGACCTTTTTTTTTTTTCCTTCTTTCTTCTCGGTCTTCTGAAATCAGTA
>NW_019647494.1:0-318 GCF_002806865.2 Cucurbita pepo subsp. pepo
GGCACGTTTACTAGGGTCCTTTCCTTTCCTCTTACGTCTAGACAGTCTATACTAGCTCGGTTTTCAGCTAGCCAATCCATGCCTAGTATGACGTCAAAATCTGTCATGTTTACCACCATAAGGTCAACGCTTAAAGTTTGGTTCCCTATGATTACTTGGCCATTCTTTACTCTATCCTTAGATACTAAGTCTACCCCCGCAGGGTGCTTATAGCAATTTCATGCAATAAGGGTTCTAAAACGAACCCTGCTTGTACAACAAAAGGCATGGAAATAAAGGAATGCGTGGAACCAGAATCAAATAAGGTAAAAGTGAAAT
>NW_019647494.1:6825-7476 GCF_002806865.2 Cucurbita pepo subsp. pepo
TTTTTTTTTTTTTCCGAAATCTCTCTCTCTCTCGTAGTTTTCTATCTTTTCTCCCTTTGTAGGTATCCTGATGGTGCTGGGAGTCGTGGGCTGAAGGCTGGCCATGCTGTTGCTGTCGTCGTTTCACGTGGGTTCCGCGAAACTCAGCGGTCACCGGAAAACTCGCGGGTTTTCCGGCGACTAAGTTTTTTTTTTTT
This sequence comes from Cucurbita pepo subsp. pepo, assembly GCF_002806865.2. NCBI lineage: Eukaryota > Viridiplantae > Streptophyta > Magnoliopsida > Cucurbitales > Cucurbitaceae > Cucurbita > Cucurbita pepo. The sequence continues at coordinate 7,023 of NW_019647494.1, forward strand.
CGTTTTCTCGTTTTCTCGTTTTTTTTTCTTTCTTTCTCGGGTCGTTACACTTGATTGTTGCTATTCAACTCAAGGTTGAAGTTATGCTAAGATGTACAAAGAAAAAACAAAAATGTGGCATGACAACAAAATTAGGCCCAAAGAATTCTACAAAGGACAAAGATTGTTGCTATTCAACTCAAGGCTGAAGTTATTCCCTGGAAAATTAAAATCAAGATGGTTTGATACGTTTATAGTTGAAGAAGTCACTCCCTATGGGGCAATAACGATAAAACATGGAGATGAAAGGAGACCTTTCACATTGAATGGACAGAGACTGAAGCCATATTTGGTGGAGAAGTAAAAAGAGGTATTGTCTCTTTAAGCTTAATTGGGATTGGCATTGATTGNTATTGTCTCTTTAAGCTTAATTGGGATTGGCATTGATTGGGATTGGCATTTGAATTAATATTAA
>NW_019647495.1:0-546 GCF_002806865.2 Cucurbita pepo subsp. pepo
GTTTCATTAGTATACATGTAACTTATATTTGGCCACTTTTGATGTGTAAATCTTCAAGCTACGTGCCAGCCCAAAGCTCAGCTCAATGACAATTTCTTTTAGTTTTTGTCTTACAGCTGGGGGGTATTACGACAGGTTTGCCAAGTGTTCCGGCATGAATGAACCGGTGATGCCATTTAAGTGTCTAGTATGATGTGAAGTTGAAAATTGAATTACTTTAGGATTGTGTCGTTTTCATTGTTCAGCAGAATACTCAAGTGGAATGCTTTTGGTGACAGGGGAAGATTCAATGGATCTTGGTCCTTATGATATCACTTGATCTAACATATAGTAGAAATTGGATGAAGTTTTGGAGATTTAATTGACGTATAGAAGATTTGCTTCGTTGTGTTTAATAGTGAGCTTGTTTTTTTATTTGTTTGTTTGTTTTACTTCATCGTTTTGTTGCAGGGAGGAGACCAGTAACTATCTTTCCTATAATATTGGGTATACGATTAAGCGTGTATATAGATTTTTCTCTTTTCATTGCTATCTTTGCAAATTGCC
>NW_019647495.1:3001-7467 GCF_002806865.2 Cucurbita pepo subsp. pepo
TTGAACTCAGAGAAGATGAATTGGTTCAGTCCTTATGTGAAGATCAAAGACAATGGGCACCAACATATATGAAAGATGTCTTTTTGGCTGGAATGTCCGTGGCACAGCGATCCGAAAGTGTAAACTCCTTCCTTGACAAGTATTTGCACAAGAAGACCACTGTGCAAGAGTTTGTGAAACAGTATGAATCAATTTTACAGGATAGGTATGAAGAGGAAGCAAAAGCTGATTCTGATACATGGAACAAACAACCCACTTTAAGATCTCCTTCACCGTTTGAGAAGAGTATTTCGGGACTGTACACACATGCGGTATTTAAAAAATTTCAAGTCGAGGTCTTAGGTGCTGTTGCTTGCTTTCCTAGGAAAGAAAAGGAAGATGAGAAAAGCATTACATATCATGTTCAAGATTTTGAAAAGAATCTAGTCTTCATTGTTGTATGGAATGGATTGAAGTCGGAAGTTTCTTGTCTGTGCCGGTTGTATGAATATAAAGGTTACCTTTGTAGACACGCTATGGTTGTTCTTCAAAAGTGTGAACTTTCTACTATTCCAACTCAATATATTTTAAAGCGGTGGACAAGAGATGCTAAGAGCAGACATTTATTGGGAGAAGAACCTGAGCTAGTACAGTCTCGGGTGCAACGGTACAATGATCTATGCCAGCGAGCATTGAGATTGATTGAAGAGGGATCTTTGTCCCAAGAGAGTTACAGTGTTGCAGCACATGCACTTGATGAAACTCTTGGAAATTGTATTGGTGTCAATAATTCTAATAGAACCTTTTTAGAAGCCGGTCCATCGGCAGCTCATAGTCTACTCTGCATCGAAGAAGATAGTCAAATTAGAAACATAGGCAAGACAAACAAGAAAAAGAATCCAACTAAGAAAAGGAAGGTTAGTTGTTCGCGGTACGGTTGTTTATGTTTGAAGTGTATTACGTGTTGAAAATGACACTTTCGAATTGCAGGTGAATTCTGAACCTGATATCATGACTGTTGGAGCACATGATAACTTGCAGCACATGGTTTGTCTATCAATCTATCTCTATCGTTACTACAATTATATGAACTCGTGTTGAATCCCAAAATAAATGACAATTTTGTTCGTCTCCAAACGGTTTTTTGAGCCAATCCAAATCAACCATAAAAGTAGATTTAATCTTGTATCGTTTTTTAGAAAATTCTTTCTGAACTCCAAATTCCAGCAATCTTTCAGGGTTATTTTTTTTGGTTCTTAGTCTCTGGTTTGGAACTTTTTCGATGTTCAAATTCATCTTTGGAAATAAAAAGGAGTTGGGGCATTATAATTGATTAAATGTCTTTTGAAAAATTGCTCTACTTAAAGGTAAGCTACAAACCATTGTCAATATATCGATGATTCTTTCCCGTCTCTCTTTCTCAGGACAAATTAAGCTCAAGAGCTGTAACCCTTGATGGCTATTTTGGCGCACAGCCAAGCGTGCAAGGAATGGTATGATGTTATCGAGTCTCTCTTTCGTACCTTGATTAGTGAACTTGCAAAGTTTTCAGTTCCATGCCCTCTTATCTTCTCAGGTACAACTGAATTTAATGGCACCGACCCGTGATAATTACTATGGAAATCAACAGGCCATCCAGGGGCTGGTAAGCTTTATGGTTACACAAAAAAGTATACGTCGATTCGAACTTAGTATAAAATACATGAACTCTTTATCCATTTCTTATCCGTCCGCAATTATTAGTTATTTTGTGTTCTTTTTTTTATAGGGGCAATTAAACTCCATAGCACCTAGCCATGATGGTTATTACCCAGCTCAACCGAGCATTCATGGACTGGTATGTCACATTTTGAGACTGTGTTATTCAGCCCAGCCTATTTCTATTCTAGTCACCACATTTTACAAAAGCGGTTTGTTCCTGCAGGGACAAATGGATTTCTTCCGAGCACCAGCTGGTTTCGCCTATGGCATTCGGGTTAGTTTACTGAACACAATCGATATCTTCCACTGCATTATGCAATTTATATGTCATCCAAATTCAATAAGTTTCCTCGTGGCAGGACGATCCCAATGTACGAACAACTCAATTGCATGATGATGCATCAAGACATGCATGATTAATCCCTGATCTTAGTGAAGGTGCTTCACGAGTTGAAATAAATGTATCTATTTGTATTTAGCCATAAAAAGAAACTTTGCACATGGAGAGTCAGTTTTGAACCATCATTTTGCAGGTGCAGGAAACAACTCATTCTTCTAGTCTGTAAAAATAGAATGTATCTTTCCAAGTTAGTGGCTGGAGATATACTGAATGATGGTCCTCAAGTGATTGTATCATAAAAAAGTATGCTGTATCTCATCATTGTCATTTATCTTACATGGTTCTTCTTGAAAGATGATAACGTAATACCGATTCAGCCTAGAGTGATTTGTTAAGTTCTTGTTTAAGTTGTAACTAGTCGGTACGTAGAGCTCGAATCACTGGTTTCTGGTTCGGTCGTTTCAGGTCCAAGAAGCCAAAGGCTTTATGGAAATGGTTGCTATAGCATACTGATGTAGTGTTTTTTTTCAGGGAGAAATAGGAAGTGGGAGGAAATTTGGGCGCTGTCTTTAAGTTTTTTGTTGTCAACTTGGAGCATTGTTTGAGTTTTGTTCTGTTCTTCCCTGTATTTTTCTTATGAGGAATGTAATTTTCGTTTCTTATTAGGAAAAAGAACGATTTTGTTTAACAGGATATGCATTTTCTCCTACGCGGTCGGGTTCGAGTGACATCGTTTGTCCTTACGGAGCTGAATCCGTCTTGAAACTGAGTTTTTGTGTGGTAAGTCAAGCCATCATTTGTCCTTATGGAGCTGAATCCGACTTGAAACTGAGTTTTTGCGTGGTAAGTCAAGCCATCGTTTGTCCTTATGGGTTCGAGTGGCATCATTTGTACTTACGGAGCTGAATCCGACTTGAAACTGAGTTTTTGCGTGGTAAGTCAAGCCATCGTTGTCCTTATGGGTTCGAGTGACATCGTTTGTTCTTCAAATATTTGTTTTGTTTCGATCATTATAAACATTTTTGTTCATTTTGACAGGAAAAATGAAAGAGCCTTATCCAGGAAATGTAGTTGCACAAGGGAGCAGATTAGGTTCGTTGCTTGTATAGAGTTCTTGTTCGAATTTAACTCAAATCTGGGTCTCAAAAATTAATTTTGTACACTTATGTGTGTTTGAAAAGTTGCATTTAAAATTTTAACCTCTTAACGTTAAAAATATTTTGAAAACAAAAATCCCGACCTTTCGATGAAAATGTGGCGTTGTCACAAATCATAAAAGATTAAAGAGTCGAATAACTTCATTTTTGGTCAAGATAATATATCGTTCATCCTTTAAGATCAAAAATTTTTGGAGGAAACAAATTTTTAGGAGCCCCGATCTCATGATCAAATACTAGAAATTAGGATTAATAACGAAACCGATGATGATCAAGCCAATGACTATGATCACTCGGAAAAAAACATTTCTTATTTCATTATAAGTCAATCATTTTTTCCATCCTTATAGGTTCTGGGAACTCGAGACTCCAACAATTTTTCTCACAAACATGTTCTCTCACAAATGTGTCAATTTTTTCTACGACTCTTGTTATATCAATGAGACATTTTTAAAGTCAAATAAAATTTTGGACACAAAATTCATGGATAATATGGTCTTCTAAAGACTAAAATTCAATTTTTTTTTTGATGTGGGACTTAATTTTTAAAAAAATTAAAAATAAAATTTAAAAATAAAAAATTTTAAAAAAATTAAATAAATATAAATATAAAATAATTAAATTTGTGATATAATGATTTTGATACACGCGTGTGCGCGTGTGGCTTTAAGGGGGAAAACCCACCAAAAATGGGATTTTGAGCTAAACAAGCTATTCTTGTTTTCTTCTTGGCGCTGGTGAAGAGAGCTCTGAATTTGGCGCCGACAGAGCGTGGCAACAATACCAAGAAAAGAAGCGAGTGAAAATTGAAATTGGAATCCAAATTGACCCAATTCTCTCAATCTCTCCCCCACAGTTTTCGATCGGCGAGTGAGCTTCAAACCCTAATCTCCCAATCGAAGAACCCCCTTCCCCCACTCGCGCAATTCCTTCACTCGCTGCTTGTGGGTGTGCGGGGGCCTTCCTTCTTCAGGTCTCTCTCTTTCTCTCAACTTGCTCTTTGTCTTTGTCTTCACTGCTGGGTTTCTGTGTCACTTTTCTGCGATCTTCATGGTGCTTTCTCTTGGGATTTTCCATTTTTTATGCCTGTTTGTTGCCTGATGAAATGTCGATGGAGAATTGTTTCTATATGTGTAGTTTACTTGATGGGATTTGAGAAATGTGCCATTCTACTGTTGCTTCTTCTCCCTCTCCCCCTGATATTAGCTAATTTGAGATGGGTTTTGTTTGTATGTTTGGTTTCTCTATCAATGTTGGGAGATTGTGTCGTTATAGTACTCTTGACTTCT
>NW_019647496.1:0-941 GCF_002806865.2 Cucurbita pepo subsp. pepo
TCATATCAATCCGAACTACGAATCAAAAGATATGAAAATCGAAAAGGGGATACTATGTTACGGATTGCAGAGGACAGAGATGAAAAAAAAAACTCGATCGGCGAGCGGCAGAGGGTGGCATGACAGGCGCCGGACATGTGTCAACCGTCAGCTGGAGCAACGCAGCTCCAACAAGGCAACGACACGTGTCGCCTGCAAAGCCCGAGCCGAACTGGACCGGCCGACCCGCGACTGCGCAGAAGTTGCCGCACGTGGTAGGCGTGCGTGCGGCCTGCGACTGGCGCACTCCCACGCACGTGGCCAGCTCAGTGTCGACCCGTGATCGCGCTTGAAACGGCCGTTTTGGCCCGTTTACCCTCTGTTTGCCTGATTTTTGTCCCGATTCTAGTTCTAATACTGATTTTACGTGAATAGGGACCTAATTTAAGGAAATCAGTATTTTTGGACACCTCATGGGCAAAGAAACGCTAGCAAAAAGGCATGCATCAACCAGGTAAGTCACCACCCAGTATTTAGGAAGAAATACTTGTAGGATTCCCTCGGATTGCTTGCATGCTAGTAATTTTACCTCAGACTAGCTCTTCATGAATGAGATTAACCAGATTGATTGTTATGAGTGTATTGGGTGAATTATCTAAGTGTTGCTTGTATGCTTTAAGCTTCCGCCGTACGTATGCATGCGTTTAATTTATGTTGGAATTGTGTATTCCGCGTTCCGGGTGCTTAATGGATGAATTCGCCCCATTGAGCGCGAACTTCATGTTCTGGGCGCTTGATGGAGGCCATCTCCCCGTTAAGCCGACATGCCTATTTTGCATGAATTATATATTATGATATTAGAAGACGGTTACATGCATACTCTGTTAATTGCTAGGGCCCATTTCTATGATAAGCTTAGGGAATTACTGTTAGGAGCGATATGTCGCTCTAGCTAGATTTAA
>NW_019647496.1:6130-7467 GCF_002806865.2 Cucurbita pepo subsp. pepo
CTTGAGAAAAACCTCTCACAAACACTCTCTTCATATATACAAAATCCCTCCCAAGTTTAGTCACTCACCGGATTCCACAATCCCGTTCTAAGGCCGGCGGATAGTGGAGAAGTCATTAGTGGTGGTTCGAAACTGGTTCGTGAGGAAAAAGGAGTTTGAACTACAAAAGGTTAGTATTCAAACTCATTAAGTTTTAATACTTATGAACATGATAGTTATTTACTATAATTGATGTTCTAAAAGTGCCTAAGATCCAAATTGCTTCCGCATGCGCTATATTAACACCATCAGTATGTGATGTAGCCGAACACTCGTTGATGATGTACTGCTGGCTTCTTATTGTACCAGGCTTCGTGTGGCGTCTTCCTATCGAGGCTTCGTGTTGGTGACCGATTGAGGAGGTAGACGGTCGTCATTACCGCCTCTTCCCAGAACCTCTGGGCATCCTAGCCATCATCAGCAATGACCCTGCTTTCCCAACGATGGTATGATTTTGGCGTTCCACCACCACATTCTGCTGGGGGAGTAGGGCGCCGTTAGGTTTCGCTGCATGCCGAGCTCATCGCAGTACTTACTAAAGCTCACCAAGGTGAATTTTTTGCCTTGGTTTGTGTGCAACACTTGCATCTTCTTCCTGCATTCGGCCTCTGCTCGCGCTTGAATGCGCTTAATCGTCTGATAAGAATCACGATGTTCCAAATGGANTTTGCCTTGGTCTGTGTGCAACACTTGCATCTTCTTCTCGCATTCGGCCTCTGCTCGTGCTTGAATGCGCTTAATCGTCTGATAAGAATCACGATGTTCTAAAGGGACTTATTGTCAAGAAGATTCAAAAAATGGTATGAAGATTCAAAAATGTCAACAACAAAATTCAAACCTATGTTGAGAGAGCTCAATTAATTTCAAACCTGTCGCCTTAGTCACTCAAGCACATCAACAGTTTTTGGAAAGTATTATTTTTAATTTCATAAAATATGTAAGGATCAAATGACCAATTTGACTTCGTCTTTTGTGGAGATTAAAGGAGATCACGAATAAATCCTGGCCACAAACGTCTTTTATTGGCATACTATAAATACCAACAATATGTTATGTAAAAATCAGATTGGTGGATGAATATAATTCAGATCTCAAATTGAAACATTTCCCTTAAAAATACGAGCATCATATTTGTCATTTCTAAGTTTCAAGCAATTCTTGTGATAGAATTGCATTCGAGCCATTCAATCAAGTCTTCATCAAGTTCGATTGTTGAGTGACTCAATTTAGAACAAGGTTTCCAAATCTTGTTCTAGCTCTTCGATCGTAAGAGATAATCTAATTCTAGCCTTATCTCT
>NW_019647497.1:0-781 GCF_002806865.2 Cucurbita pepo subsp. pepo
GCCGGAGAATAGTGGAGAAGACACTAGTGGTGGTTCGAAACGGGTTCGTGAGAAAAAATGAGTTTTAACTACAAAAGGTTAGTATTTAAACTCATTAAGTTTTAATACTTATGAACATGCTAGTTATTTACTATAATTGATGTTCTAAAAGTGCCTAAGATCAAAATTGCTTCCGCATGTGTTATATTAACACCATCAATTGGTATCAGAGCAAGTTTTAGGCACTTTATTTACATTAATTTGATCATGGTGGGTACCATTTCATGAATGAAATTTGTGGTTGCTATAGTGGATGGTTTTGGTTTTGGCATTTTCTTTTATTCTTTCATTTGATACAATTATTGTAATAAGCCTAATGTGTATGGGCTTTAATGAATGAAAAAAGGTCTGTAATAATTATGGAGTCATTAGAGTCCATTTTAGGTTGTAATTGATAGAAAATGGAAGAGATAGCAAATAGAACCGAAGAAGATGGAAGAGGCGGTTCGGGTGTTTTTTCTGCCGTTGGAGTTCGATTCAACATTTTTAAGGGTTGGTTCGCCCAGTTCGTGGTCCTCGGGAGCGGCTCAAGTTATTTTTAATTATTAATGTAATAATTTAGTTAATTGCTTGCTTTAAAATGCCAGAACCAACCCACTTTAGTGTGTTTAATTAATTATGCATTATGAATGTATGTTTTAATTAAATAGAACATGTATATGCATAAAGTATGTCATATAGATTTAAAATCCCACCATAGGCTAAGCATGTTTCATGCATTCCAAGTATGTTATAAGTGTTA
>NW_019647497.1:6025-7466 GCF_002806865.2 Cucurbita pepo subsp. pepo
ACAGCGGCATTAGATTAATGCTTGATCCCAAATCACATAATGCTCGACCTAGCTTCTTCCCTCCTATTGATATTGGAATTGTGAATGAACCGGGGTCTTTCTCCTTTAGCGGGATCTTGTTTTTCAATATTGCACTACACTCTTCATTCAATGGTACCACCTTGAATTCTTCAAACTTTCTTCTATTGGTGAGCACATCCTTCAAGAATTTCACATAATTTGGCATTTGCTTCAAAGCTTCAATTAATGGTATATTTATGTGAATTTCCTTAAATATGTCCATGAACTTCTCAAAGTGGGCTTCTTCCTTCTTTCTTTTTATTCTTTGTGGAAAAGGAGGTGTTGGTGTGTATATTCTGCTTTCTTGTCCACTGCAGACTGATGTTTGTGTTTTAGGAGGCTTCATAATTTCTGCATAATTTCTGCTGTGTTCTTTCTATACAGCTGCTTCTGCATCATTTTTGTTGTGCTCTTCTTGCACAACGGCTTTCCCATTTCTCTGCTGTGTATCACCTGTTCTTTAATTTTTTTTCTCCTCTGCTGGGTATTTCTTTCCCACTTCTCAACTCTATTGCTTGACATTGTTCCATTCCCTCTCTTTTTGGCATTTCGGTGTCTGCTGGCAGCTTACCAAGAGGTCTATTTCGTAACTCATTTGCTAATTGACCTACTTGAACTTCCAAATTTTGCAATGATGCTTGTTGACTTTGTATCACACCATCATTTTTAGCCATATATTCCTTTATTAGGTTCTCAAGCGATGTTCCCGGTATGTGTTGAGCTTGGCTAATTCCTTCCCCTTGGGTGGTGGCTTGTTGAGAACCATATGTCAATTGATTTTGTAATCCAAAACGCGGAGGGTAATTTGCTTTAGGGGGCATTTGTTGGTTGTACGAGCCTTGTCCCTTCCATGAGAAATTTGGATGATTTCTCCACCCTGGATTATAAGTATTTGAGAAGGGGTTATTTTTCGGGTTGCCTTGACTAACTTGATTCCCGACATAGAAAATTGAGGCCGGATTGCTTGGACATTGATCAAAGGTGTGTTTCTCTCCACAATATACACAAGATTCGGATGCTATCTGGTTAATTACAGCATCTGTATGGACTGGTGCTTTGATCATGGAGTCTTGCCCCAACGCTAGATTTTGTAAAATATTAGTTACCAAAGCTAGTTGAGCATTGATAGAGGACAAAGCATCAACTTCAAGTACTTCTTGAGTCTTCCTTCGTGGGTTGCTTTTCACATCGGCCCATTGACAATTGTTAGATGCTATTCTCTCTAAAATCTCACATGCTTCATTGTATGTCTTTGACACAATAGCTCCAATGGCGGAAGCATCAACTACTTGTTTAGTAGCAATATTTAATCCATTGTAGAAAGTCTNCAATAGCTCCAATGGCGGAAGCATCAACTACTTGTTTAGTAGCAATATTTAAT
>NW_019647498.1:0-1431 GCF_002806865.2 Cucurbita pepo subsp. pepo
GCCTTGTAACCTAGTCTCGTTGCTTCTCTCCTTCACCTACACCTTTAAGAGAGAGATTCCTTCGACTTAACTCTTTCTCTGTCACCTGATTGNCGACTTCTCTTCTCGTTCTCGTGTCTTCGCCTCTTCGCCCGTAGGGTCTCACAATTCCTTCACCTCCTCTTAAGGTTTCACAGCTTCGCTCCTGCCCCTCTCCCTATTTTGTCATTCATTTCTTTCTATCGATTCAAAAATGAAAGATTCATTCTCCAGAACTGGAAGGAAAGACTAAAGATTCATGAGAGTTCACTGTCAGTCAATCCTCAAGATTCATTCTATCTCTCCCTTATTTCTTGGGATCAAATCTAGTAAAGGTAATTCATTCATTATTAAGGAAAGACGAAACGAAACATTCGTTAACCTGTAAACACTCCTTATTCATTCTCGTTCACTACTGAATTTGAACCTACACCTGACGAGTAGAGAATGGAAGAATCAGGTATTCCTTTACTGGAGAGAAGAGAAGCAGCTTGCCCTCGTGAAAGAAAAGAGCTAGAGTGAAACCGGAACCCTTAGGGAATGAAAGAAGGTAGCAAGAAGATGGACTTTACCCCGGAATAGACCTAGTATTCAATCTCAGATGGAACTTTGACCTATATCTCTCGTTAATCTATTATTAGCAACTCCTTATTCATTCGACAGAACTACTTAACCTATCGGTCTCATTGCTGGGCTCCGTAACCTTGTGACTCTATGACCTTCCCTTATTTATTGAGGTAAACAAGGATCGGTCTCACTACTGGCTTCTTTCTCCCCTCTCCTTTGTCTCACTGCTTGGCCCCTCTTCTCGTCGAGCTGCTTCGCACCTTTCCTCTGCATTATCCTTCAGTAAACAAGTCAAGACTATCGATGCATTCTCCTTCCCCTTATTCCTATTGAATTTATTCTTTCACAGTAAACTAAGACTCAACTCAAGCAAGATGAATGAGACTGATGTAACTCGGTAAACTCAATCACTACTTCACGAACTGAACTCCTACACCTATCTCCTTTACAGTTCAAGAAAGAAAGAGGGGAGATGAAAGATTAATTCGACTGAACCGGAACCGATATGACCTGAGCTACTTCACCTATCGGTCTCATTGCTTCGCTCAATCACTTGTCCTTTACAGTCGGTAAAAGAAAAAGAGAAAGGAAAGCCGAAACATTCAACCTTTGACGATATGACCTGTTGAAGGAGGTCTCGCAGCTTCGCTTATTCGCCTCTACAACTCGGTCTCACAATTCCATTGCCTCTCTGTCTTAGCCTTTCTAGCTTTAGCTTTGTTTTAGAACTCTGGTTTCACTATTCAAAGACTGGGTAAAGCGCTATTTGAAGAACCTGACCTACATACACCTATACCTGACCAGAACGGAACCTATTTCTTCTTTCACCTATTCCGTAAACTCCTT
>NW_019647498.1:6747-7463 GCF_002806865.2 Cucurbita pepo subsp. pepo
TTGGCTGAGCTCCTTATTCCTATTTCTTCTTTCTTCGTTCTCTTTTCTTTCGCTTCAACCACTGTAAAGAAGGTCTGTTCTCTTTCTCCTTATTCTTTCTTTGTTCGTAGGTAAGGCTAGTTATATGTATGCTATCCACATTCAAATCTAACTGGACTTTAAATTCAAGTCTCGGCTGCGTGTATTCCCTGACCTCATTCCCCTTGCTTGTAAACTCTCATTAAGCTTGATTTTCTCTTTCTTTCCTCTCCTGTATGTAAAGGAGCTAAACTAATGAATGGACTCTGCCTTCTTTCACTTGGTACTATAGAATAGGTGTTGAGGTTTGTTTGCTCGCTCCTTTCCCGAACTGTCAACTCGGTAAATAACTGGGTTGGTTGGTTGTTCAGTAGCTAATGAATTTACTGTCCCTGATTTCACTCCTTGCCCATTATATGAGTCTCACAATTCCTTCACCTCCTCTGTTGGTTTCACAGCTTCGCTCATTCGCTTCGTAAACAAAGAAGGGAGAGTAAAGCCGAAAGATTCCTGATCCTTCTTTCCCCTATTCTTGTTCTATTGATTCTAAAATGAAAGATTCATTCTCCTTTTCACTGGATTGAACTCTTGAAGAAGGAGGTAATTGATTGAGAAGTGAAGACTAAACATTAATTATACTGAACCTCTACTGTATTTCCGGAGCTTTCCAGTCGAGTAAATCAAGGAGATAAATGAGA
>NW_019647499.1:0-1670 GCF_002806865.2 Cucurbita pepo subsp. pepo
ACGAAACCGGATAACATATCGAAAGCCATAAAGGGCGAGAGAGTCGGGACATTGATCGGAGGAAAACAAAACTCAATGGTAGTAAGTACATGATGATTATGCTGGTATCGGACCATCCATTCTGTAAGAGCTCATGAGTAGGGATTTGATAGTAGATTTAGAACGATCTCTATATCTTATCTGTTTTGAAACTTTATAAACTCTCGTTCTTTACTTTTGGTTTTTCCAAAAGGCTTCATATTAATAGAGATATTCTTTATTTATAAACCCATGATCAACTCTTTAATTAGTTGATGTGGGACTCCACTCCCTTAATTGAGGCTCGACTTCTTCTCTGAAGCCCTCGAACAAAGTACACCCTTTGTTAGATACTTGAGTTACTTTTGACTACACTTTTGAGGCTCACAACTTCTTTATTCGACATTTGAGGATTCTAAGGGTATGACTCTGATACCATGTGACAGTTCTCAACACGTAACCCTTTGAGAGATTTGCCCATTTGGTGATAATTCCATACACTCTTTCATCTATATTATAACATGACATCAGACCTTACATGGACAAAGGCCGAGTCCCAATCATTCCACCTTATTAAAAAAGTAAACAATATGGTTTAGAGGTGATTATGGTTGAATATAGGTGAGGAAGAAGGGTGTGATGGTGGATTGTGCATCTGTTTGAAGTGGTGGCAGAGATTTGAGTTATCCCAACAATTGCTTTAAGCCTTGGACATGGCTTCTGATACTCACCTACTATGAATCAGGTACTCATGTACTGTCTCAAGTCCTCACATGTATAGCCACCCTCCAACTCACCTTCCTTGCTTTGGCCGCAAATTTGACACTATTTGGCTCTCACATGAGAAAAGGAAAGGAGGTGGGTCAGATTTGTTTTCATTTTTCCCTTCAAAATTTGCTTCACTTGTATTCCTTTAAACTCAATCCATCTAAGTTCTTCATATCTGAGTGTTTCTAGAGAGTTTCTTTCAAATTTATGTCTTCGTTTGATAACCACGAGTGCTCGTGGGTTAGGTTGAATTGGATCGAGTTGGATTTTTAAAAAAAACTCGATTGCTCGGGTTGTAATTATTTTCAACCTTAATAATTTTTATTAAACAAACTATAAAATATTTATGTTTGATTCGTTTGGGTTATCTGTCTAATAAAAAAAATATGAATATATATAAAAAAAAAAAAGCAAAAAAAAAAAAAAAAAATATTTAAAAAAAATTAAAATTTTGTAGATAAGTAGTTTAATTAAAAAGATTTAATATAAAGTTTATGAAATATATTAAGGTATTGGATAATTTTTTATAATGTTATTCTATTTTTAAAAGCTCTGCCTCTCACACAAACACTTTCCGTCGCTTTGCTTTCAATTCAATCTTCACAATTCCATTTTTGCCCTTCTGATTTATTATTATTATTATTTTTTTGTTAAATAAAAAAAAGTATTTGGAAAATTATTTCATACGTAGCGATAGGTGCAAACAAACCCCTCCCACCACCGTCACCATGCATGACGTTCATCACAAACAACCTTTGCTACTGCCACCTGTCACTCTCCTGTTGGTCTGTTACTTTTTTTACATACTCATTCCTCCTCATACTCTAATTATCTAATTTCCTTCCATGTTCACCTAATTCTAAAAAAAAAAAAAAAAAAAAAAA
>NW_019647499.1:1800-7463 GCF_002806865.2 Cucurbita pepo subsp. pepo
AAAAAAAAAAAAAAAAAAAACATTTTTGAATCTAAAATTAAGAAGGCTTCCTCATCATCAAAGGTGGACGTTTTCGACTTTCAAGTGCAAGCCTTCACCTACGAATACGATGCCTCCCACGTCTGAGGTTGGTTTCTTGACAACAGTGGTGCTATCAATGTTACAACATCAATAAAAGAAAGTAGGTCGTGACTCCCACACGTCAAGACAGACAAGGGGCGACCCTCGAGTGGGCTCATCCAACCATGTTTAGGGCAAGAGTGACAAGTGCCAAAAGTGTGCATTGAAAATAAATCGAGACATACACAAAGTTCGAGAGAACGAGGCAACACGAATATCGAAACAAACTCGAAGAGAACCAAGTAGAATCCCAAGCCATAACAACAAAAGTCGGGAGTTTAGATATGAATTTCGACATGCGACTCGAAAATTAAATCCGTCGATAAGAAAGATGAAAGCTCACTAGAGTATTAGTGGAAGCGATCAATAATTCTATGGAAGATCAAGAATCAAAATCTATTATCTCGATACGTTACCTAATAAATAAAAATTAAATCGACCTATTTAGAAACAGTTATTCGTTAAATTATAATTAATAATGGTGTGAGTTAGGTGATGAAAGGGCCCTTAAACCTTAAATCATCCAATCATCTTCACCCTTACTTTCTCTATAAGAAATAATTAAAAAATAAAAATATATATAAATACATAAATAAAAATTAGGTGCTTTAAGTATCCATCCCATTTTTGAAGTTATATGCCAACTTACTTTGGTCAACAACAAACATAATAATCAAAAGTAGAAAAATGACAGCGAAGGGTAATCTAATTCCCAAAAATTACCCTCACATTAGTTTTGAGCTAACATTTAAGAAAATAAAGATTCATTTATTGTCCTAATTGGGTTAATTTAATGAAATATATCCATCTATTGTCCTAATTTTACGATCAATAAGTTATCGATAATCTAATATAAATAAAATTGATTTTTATGTATATGATGTTTCTAAATTTTTAATTTGACAATTGGGTTTTTAACAAAATGTCGAACAAAAAATGTTTTTTAAAGTTTAGAGATCAAATAGATACACATATGAACGGTATGAACGGAGTGAGAATATTGGTGAAGAAGCAACTTGACATGTCTATATGTTCTGTCCTTAAACTCACTCCTGGGCGCCCTCATCTCTCAATTCAGCTGAGTGGAAGCTCCAACTTTGTGAGGTACTTTGTCTGTCTTAGAAGTGCTAACATGCCTAGTTCTTAGGCTTTTGAGCCATAAAAGAAGTGTTGATCATGTTGCTTTTTTGAGTTCATTTCTTCTTTTTTTCCTTCTCTGTGCTTCAAGTTATGACTGAGTTGATTGACAACTCTTGCTTAACAGCAACCTCAACCACTTCTCTAACTACTGTTCCTTTAACTCTAATTATTCTATACCATCATCTCTCCAGTTGGGGTTTTGAGTTTTTGAGTTTTGACCACTTTTTCTGTCTATATATTCTCTGGTTTTTACTTTTTGCTTCTGCTTTGGCTTGTTTCTCTCCAGTTTTGTAGCTTTTTTGTGTTTGTTTTGTTTGTAGTTCAGATGTTTTAGAGCTGTTTTTGTGTGCAAAACGGAGCAATGGGCACTTTCCCGCTTGAAACCAGACATAGATTGCCTGCATCAATGTAAGTTTTTTTCTTTCATCTTCATAGCTCTGTTTGTAAAGGATGGATTTACTTCATAATCCAATTGGTACAAGTCTGTCGTGCGTGACGGGCGATACGTAATGGGTCAAATGAACAATATTTACTAGAAGTGAGTTTGGTTTGTTGTAAATGGTATCAGAGCCAGACACTAGGCGGTGTGCCAGTGAAGATGTTGGCCCCTAAGGAAGTGGATTGTGAGATCCTACTTCGGTTGGAGAGGGGAAACGAAACATTCTTTATAAGGGTGTGGAAACCTCTACCTAGTAGATACGTTTTAAAATTGTGAAACTAATGACAATATGTAACGGGTCAAAGTGGACAATTCCTACTAGCTGTAGGCTTAGGCCTTTATAAATGGTATTAGAGCCAGATACGGGGAAGTGTGCTAGCTAGGACGTTGAGTCCCTAAGGGGGTGGATTGTGAGATCCCACTTCAATTGGAGAGGAGAACGAAGCATTTTCATAAGGGTGTGGAAACTTATTCCTAGTAGACGCGATACGTAATGGGTCAAAGTAGACAATATCTACTCGTGGTAGGCTTGGGCTGTTACAAATGGTATTAGAGCCAAACACTGAACCGCGTGTCAGCGAGGACGCTGGGCCCTCAAGGGGGGTGGATTGTGAGATCTAACATCAGTTGTAGAGGAAAATGAAACATTTTTTTTTATAAGGGGTGGCAACCTTTCCTTAGTAGACGCGTTTTAAAATCATGAGGCTGACAACGATCTGTAACGAGCCAAAACAGACAATATCTACTAGCGGTGGGCTTGAGTTGCTACATTTTCATGTCTACTGATATATCTGACATGCCGTGAAACTAGCGATTACGTCGAGATATAAACATTCTGACATCAAATCTATTTTCTTTATGGCATATTCCAAAAGTAAACTGCAAAGAAGCAAAGTGAAAGATCTGGAAAAGCCCTTAAACTTATCAACCCATGAAAGATTTACAAGATGCAGGCTTCCTCTCTTGAAACTTGTTCTTCTGTTTGCTGTTTCCGGCACTTTTGTCACACTTTTATACTCTCCTGATGTAAACAACCACATATCAAACACAGCTTCAGGGTATGCTTTGTTCTCCTTCTGCTATTAATTCTGCAGTTTCTAGATCCAAAACAGGCTGAAACTTGCTTATTTTCAGGCAAAAGTTTGTGAATCGGTGGATATGGGGCGGCCTGGATCTTCGATATGTATCTCGTCTCGACATTGTTTGGAACGATGTCGTTGAAGTTCTTGATAAGTTAGGAGACAAAAAGGAGTATCAAGGCATTGGGCTCTTGAACTTCAACAAGAGTGAAGTTATCAATTGGAAGCAGCTCAATCCTGATGCAGAACACACTGAGCTGCATTTGGACTATGCTGAGGAAAATGTGACATGGGATTCCTTATATCCTGAATGGATTGATGAGGAAGAGGAAGCTGAAGTTCCCATTTGCCCATCTTTGCCGAAGCTACGAGCGCCCGGGAAACGACTCGATCTGATCGTCGTTAAACTTCCTTGTCGAAATGAGGGCAATTGGTCTAGAGATGTAGCTAGACTTCACTTGCAGCTTGCAGCTGCTAATGTTGCAGCCTCTGCTAAAGGAAACTATCCTGTCCATTTGCTTTTCATCACAAACTGCTTCCCTATACCGAACTTGTTTACGTGCAAGGACCTCGTTGCACGCCGTGGTAACGCGTGGCTGTACCGACCAAACTTGAGCGTGATCCGAGATAAACTCCAGCTCCCAATTGGTTCTTGTGAACTTGCACTTCCCTTAAAGGGCAAAGGTCAGTCCTATTACACAACTTTGCTCCACAAACACTTTTGCTTCAACTAATCTAAGAACTTATCTTGCAAACACAGAGGTTGCATACTCAGGTAATGTGCTACGAGAAGCATATGCTACAATCCTCCATTCAGCTCATGTTTATGTCTGTGGAGCAATCGCAGCAGCACAAAGCATTCGAATGTCGGGGTCGACACGGGACCTCGTGATCCTTGTCGACAAGTCAATCAGTTCATATCACAAGAGTGGCCTAGAGGCAGCTGGTTGGAAAATAAGAACAATGGAAAGAATCAGGAATCCAAAAGCAGAGAAAGATGCATACAATGAATGGAACTACAGCAAATTCAGGCTATGGCAGCTAACAGATTATGACAAGATCATCTTCATCGACGCCGACCTTCTAATCTTCCGAAACATCGATTTCTTATTCGGAATGCCAGAGATTTCAGCAACAGGAAACAATGGCACCCTCTTCAATTCAGGAGTAATGCTCATAGAACCATCAAATTGTACATTCAAACTCCTAATGGATCATATCAATGAATTCGAATCCTACAATGGAGGTGATCAAGGATACTTAAATGAAGTATTCACATGGTGGCATAGAATCCCAAAACACATGAATTTCTTGAAGAACTTCTGGATGGGTGATGATGAAGAAACAAAGCAAATGAAAACAACGCTATTTGGGGCAGACCCACCAATCCTTTATGTTCTTCATTACTTGGGAAACAAGCCATGGATGTGCTTCAGAGATTATGACTGCAATTGGAATGTGGACATACTCCAAGAGTTTGCTAGCGATGTTGCGCATCAACGATGGTGGAAGGTCCACGACCAAATGCCGGAGCTTCTGCAGCAATTTTGCTTGTTGAGATCGAAGCAAAAGGCCCAACTGGAATGGGATAGAATCCAAGCGGAGATTGGGAATTACAGCGACGGCCATTGGAGGATCAAGGTTAAGGACAAGAGGTTGAAGCGATGCATTGATACAGTGTGTTCTTGGAAAGGGATGTTGAGGCATTGGGGCGAGACGAATTGGACTGATGATGAGTCTTATGCGCCGACGCCGCCGGCTATCAAGGCCGCCGCCCTCTCTGTTTGAACAATTTTACGCCATTTTTGAAGATTCTGGTTGATGGGGTTGTGAAATCTTGAGCCGGAATTTGAAGAACTGAATCAAATTTTTCTCTTTTTTAATGTTTGATTTGAAGTGGATTTAGATTTAGTTGATTTCTTGAAATTGGTGCTTCTTTAAGAACGATTGATATCACTCCAGAGTTGGATCATGGGTTCTTAGTTTATATGATGAGAAAGAAAAAAAAAATGATTTCTTTTTTTTTTTTCCAAAAATGCAAATTTAGTTATTAACTATACATACTTAATAAATTTATGTATTTTAAAAAATATGTAAAAGTTTGAAATATTTATAAAAAAACTTTAGTTAAATTGTTGTTTCAATGATATTGAAATATATATATATGGTCACGGAAGCTATTTATTTACATCAATGTAACATTTCTTTTTTTTTTTTTCTTTTCTACATTTGAACGGTCGATTTATTTGAAATTATATTGAGTTAAAAGATACTCCAGTAGCTCAAATAAATATTTTCTTGTTTTTTTTTTCTCTCCTCTATTCATAAAAGTGGTCATCGAATCAACCGCCATAATAAATGTGTTGAGCTCAATGTGGCTTGACCGACAAAGAATTGCATTTCGACTCGTATCCAATTAATTTTTTTTTTAATGGATGATGTTAGTTAGTAGGTTCAAAATTAACCAAACATTTTTTTTTATTTAAATTAAACTATTTTTTTTAGCTAAGTTAATTTAGTATATAAATTTGAAGCGAATGACATTATCTAAATTTTAAATGTTACAAAAATTAAATAAATTTAGTCTATCAGACGTTTTTGTAATTACTTTATCAACATATCATTTTAATTTTTTAAAATTTTATTTCTCCCTTTTCGTGTATGTTTTTTCATTATTCTTTTCTCGATCTTATTTCAATTGTCAATCATCAACAATGAAACTCGTAAATTGAATAATGAACTAGATGGTCGGTTTCCTAATTTGTTTTATAATTTACCCTAAAAATTATATGTTTCGGAAAAAAAAAAACATGAAGTACTCTCAAGAACAATTAGATGAATTTTTTAAGGAAGAAAAAAAAAAAAAAAAAAAAAAAAAAAAAAAA
>NW_019647500.1:0-7459 GCF_002806865.2 Cucurbita pepo subsp. pepo
TGTTTTATATCCAATCCTCTTTGTTTTTTTAAACTACTCAGTATAAACTCTATTTACATATAATGTAAATATATGGTATATTATGTTTTATGTTTTTAAACTCTCTTTGCTTTTATTAGTGAAAAATTGGATAGTCTTTTTTTACCACTAAGTCAACTCCAATTGTGATTCGTGCTTCGGACAAGTTCAAAAAATTGGATCGTTACAGTTGATTTTTAACAATGTGAACATGCACTAGCCTGTAGTTAGACCTAGTCTATGTACACGAACTTGCCTAGTGTGTTCATGTGTGCATGCGTGAATTGTACATAGAGAAGTACTATGCATCCAATTCTACTTGGAAAAAAGAATAGAGCACAAGGAATAGTCATGAAAAGTTAGTACCACCATGATTGCATGTGATTGCATTCTTCTACCGTGGGGCTACTTAGTACTTTTTAAATACTGAAACGACCTTTACTTTTTTTTAGGTAAAAGTAAGGCTCTCGTGTACTTGACGCCGTTAGTTGAGAAGATGTTAGGACGGATCAAATAGCATCTACTTCATTGATAAATGGTGTTATTTTTATGATGCTATTATTATATTTAAATTTATTAACATTTATGTCCATGACAACGTTCAAAGTGAATTGTGTTTATATGATTTTCTGCCCATGATACTCATGACATGACATGCATATAATATCAGTCTTAAATAGAAAAGGTAAGATCTGTGGATCATTTGCTACCGAATCTTAGGTCTTGCATGAATTTTACCAACTCAGCTCAGCTGGGTGCACTCTTGTATCAATGTTCTTACAATGTTGTACCTCGGTGGTAGGTCCTTAATCTTGACCAGATCAGTACTTCACCACTAAGTTTCATCTTACCCTCTCAAGGTCTACTTGCTTTATTCCCTTAATTTCGAGTAATAGTGTCATTATATCTTCAATGGTAGTTATCACAAGTGCTTACTTGAATTCGTGAGTTGGTGCCCAAGCCTATTTCTTCTCACAACACGAGGCATAGGCAACAACTTTGTGTGTTGTAGGCCCGAACTTCTTAGATAGCTGTAAAATCTATATCGGAACTTTCTAGAGCCTAGAGAAAAGGCAATAGTAACTCATTAAGATAAGAATGATGAGAGCATACAATTTGGTTGCTTAATGAGTATGTTTATACTCATCAAATTCTATTTTTCTTTTCCAAGTGATCACTATAGATCCCCTAGAAAAGGCAATAGCCGATTTATGATTTTTATAAATCTGTATTCAGTTCCCTAGTTCGTGTTTTATCATAAACTTTGAACAACTTTAGATTTGTAATTGATTTTGGATTTGTAGTATTGTAATTGAAAGTTTAAAAAGGTATTTGAAAGTGACTCGTAATTTAATTTTATTGAAATATTAGAAAAGACAAATAATGGACAAAAAAAGGATAAAAATGTGTGTTTAGAAAATGATAATAAATAAATTTGATGTGCGTGTGAAGAATGATTTTGTCGGTTGAAAATTGAGGTTTTGAAGGACAGAATGTGATTAGCAAATCTAAGTTGAATTAATTAGGAGTTGGAAAAGTTTAAGTTAATTGAATTAATCCAACCTCCTTATGTTATATTGGATTTTAGTGTCTCCATTATGGGAACCATACGTTCCATCCACTTAAGTTTTTTTTGTCCATTTACTTTNATGTAGCAGTGTAATTGAAAGTTCAAAAAGGTATTTGAAAGTGACTCATAATTTAATTTGATTGAAATATTAGAAAAGACAAATAATGGACAAAAAAGGATAAAAATGTGTGTTTAGAAAATGATAATAAATAAATTTGATGTGCGTGTGAAGAATGATTTTGTCGGTTGAAAATTGAGGTTTTGAAGGACAGAATGTGATTAGCAAATCTAAGTTGAATTAATTAGGAGTTGGAAAAGTTTAAGTTAATTGAATTAATCCAACCTCCTTATGTTATATTGGATTTTAGTGTCTCCATTATGGGAACCATACGTTCCATCCACTTAAGTTTTTTTTGTCCATTTACTTTTAATTCATTATCTTTATATCCTAATAAATATACTTATGATGTAAATCATACTTCCATTAACATGGCGTTGTTATGAGACATGCATGTATATATGCATGATTTATCAGTGTCTCGTAGGCATAGAGTGAGCAAATCAATATAATATATATGACATCGCATAGAGAGGTTCATGCATCATATAATATTGATATCATAACATAGCATTATCATATCATAGTATAACTTATATCAAAACGTCACATAACATAACACACATCATATAATCATAAAATGTGACACGTCCAAGGGTCATAGAGCACATGTCATTTATACAACATACAAATCATCCAACTAAGTTCGTGGGGGCGTACAATCACTTACTTGACTAAGTCAAAATCACTGTGCTCCCTTGATACTGGCTCTAAAAGGCCAAGCTGGAGCGGTCGGAACATGGGTTCTATGACAGGTTCAAAATCACCAAAGTGAAATGAAATAGAGCAATAGTTGGGATGAACTTACTCTTTCTCGATCTAATCGATGTGGGATAGTTTCTCCTTCTTTTTTAATTTTTTAATTTTTTGTTGTTACATATAAAAAAAAAGATACTCCTTTCAAAGTTAACTACTAAAATAAAATGATTCCCCATATTTTGCAACTCATTACAGCTTCCCAGCGAGTCTGAAACGTTTGTGTATGGTAGAGTTTAAGTGGCCTGAGGCCTTTAATGCTGTAAAAGTGAGTCCTTATGTTTAAAGCAACTGAGCAATGCACTTTCAGACTGTGGGTATTTTACACAAACTACCCCTCTTAGTACTAGACTGCCCTTATGAATTATTGGCTCGTTAAATGAAAAATAGTATTGGGAGTGTGTGAATCAATTGAGTAGTTATATGAAAATTTATAAGAAAATTATGTATTTTGTTTAAGAGAGTCGTTAGTAGTTGTTAACTTGCGGAGAAAATTTAGAAAATTTATTAGTGTTTTATCCCCGTAAACCGTATTCAAATATACACTTTATTCAAAACGACAAAAGAGAGTTCAAAAGCATAGTGTTTAAGGTTATTATGTTTCAATAAACTTTCTTTTCAACTTGTTCTTTCTCCTCGTTTATTTGTTTCGATATATTTTAATTGTTGGTCAAGACCAATATTTTGTATTAAGCTAGGATGCTGAAAGAAATATTGTCATCATATAAAGTCGTTAAAGGAGATATGACGATGATAAAAAGAGGAAAGGAGGGGAGTGTAACGCTCCAGTATCTATTACTCACGAAGAATAACTACGTAGCATGATTGATAAAGCTGCATGTTAACTTACAGGCACAAGACGTGTGGGATGTCATCGAGCATGATGTCAACGTTGAGGCAAACAAGATGACTATTGTCACCATCTACCAAGCAATTCTGGAAGACGTCATTCTCACGTTGGCAGAGAAGGACTCAGGAAAGGCAGCATGAAGACGTTGCAAACAATGCACGTGGGTGTGGAATGGTCAAGGAAGAAAAAGTATAGACCTTGAAGAGTGAGCTTGAGGCTATCTATATGAAGGACAGTGAGTCAATAGACGACTTTTCCATGAAGTTGACGACGATCGTCACCAACATCCATTCCTTAGGCGATAAGGTAGAGGAGATCTACGTCATCAAGAAGTTCCTTCGAGTTGTTCCCGTGAGATTCATGCAGATTGTTATAATTCCATCGAGCAGTTCGACGACCTAAAGAACATATCGGTTGAGGAGGTTGTTGGTTGTCTTATGGTCCATGAGGAGAGACTTCGTGACTACGATGATAAAAAGGAGGAGAGACATCTCTTACTCACACATGAGGAGTGGCTCGCACGGACGAAAAGGAAAGATGCGGCTAATTCTTCCTTTTTAGGTACGAAGGGACATGACGGCCACAAAAAGGAGAGTAAAGTTTGTGGGCGTGATCACAAACGTGGTGGCAGAGGAGGTCGTGACAATACCTCACAAATCCATGACAATACCAACCCCTAGAAAGACAAGAGTATGGTTAAGTGTTATGCCTGTATAAAATACGGGCATTATGCGNTGTTTTATGGTCCATGAGGCAAAACTTCGTGACTACGATGAGGAGTGGCTCACACGAACAAAAAGGAAAGATGCTGCTAATTCTTCATGTTCAGGTACGAAAAGACATGACGGCCAAAAAAGGAGTGTAAAGGTTGTGGGCGTGATCGTAAACGTGGTAGCAGAGGAGGTTGTGACAATATCTCACAAATCCATGATAATGCCAACCCCTAGAAGGACAAGAGTATGGTTAAGTGTTATGCTTGTATAAAATACGGGCATTATACGGTAGAGTGTCGTAACAAGGAGCGCAATGAAGAGGCAAATCTCGCATTCACAGATGATGAAGAGCCCACATTGATGTTGTCCAAGAAAATGCTCAATTTGTTGATGCTCAATGAAGAGAAGGTTATAACGAACCTCTTCGCAAATGGAGAAGACTAAATGGAGACGAAAATGCAGTACCTAGACAGCGAAGCAAGCAACCACATGATTGAAGATTGAGCAAAGTTCAAGGAGCTTAATCAAGAACTTCATTGGAAACGTAAAATTTTGCGACGAATCAATTGTATCAATCCAAGACAAAGAATCCATCTTATTCCATTGTAAGAATGACGATCAATGTCTATTGACCAAGGTACATTACATCATGAGTTTGAAGAGCAATATTATTAGCCTTAGTCAAATGGCAGAAGAAGGTAGCAGAATGAAGTTAGTTAGCTCGTTTCTCAACATATTCGATAAAAACTAAGCCATGTTGATGAAGGTAAAACGGTCGCAAAATCATCTTCCGAAAAAGACAGAATTTCATGTAGCTTAATGATGAATTTTCTGCCAAAAGAGCGAAAGATATTGGACGTTGTAGATTTAAAATTTCTTCCGAAAAAGACAGAATTTGATGAATCTAGTGTGGTGGCTCAATGCGACGTTTCTGTGGATGGTGATGGATGCCTTTGGCTTTGTGTTGTACAAAAGTGGTGCCCTGTTTGGTTTTGTTTTCTGGAATGAAACTTTCCTCCTCCGCCAGCGGTGCCGCAAGGGTAGGATTATCCTGCCGCTAAGTTAACTTATTGGCCAAAGCTTGTAAGTCTCGATTATAGGCTTGTCAATGTTCCAATTTTGGCTCTTATTTTTATATTTATAGAGGAGCTTGCATTGACCTTGAAACATTCAGAATGGTGTTATTGCTTCACGGCTGCGTCGTTAAGTCATGCATTGGTACTAAACTCGGATTCAATTTAGTCGGCTTTGTCTTGTGTTGTTAAGGAGAAGGGCACGAGTATGAGGTTCATGACTTTAATCTGTTCATCATTGTCAACATCATTCATTACTCCTTTAAAAGTAAATGGATTCTCCGTATCATCATAAGTTTTGAATAATTGAGTTTCAATTAAGTTGGGTAATGATTAGGTTATTTCATACCTCTCCCACTACAACCAGACGTTTCAATCCTTGACATGGAAACGTCTTATCTTTACATGTGATGATACTATCAACAACTTCATAAAAAAATAATTCATTTAATATTATTTTATTACATGGTTTATGACCTCATATTTTTTCAAGGACGGTAGAAATAGCCACATCTAGTCGTGTTGGGTTAACCGAGGTTCCAATTTCTTTAGATTTGTTTTGAGCACGCATTTTTTTGGAATGAGGTCCCAATTTCTAAAAATAAACATACTTTATATGTTGGACATCCCCAAATATGGTAGTGGAGTTCATTGGAGATCGAACAATGTCTAAAGTATTTCTTCCTTTGAATTCTCCTATCTATTGAGGTGTTTCAGGAATTGGAAGTCGGGGTGTTATTTCATTTTCTATAGATAGTCTAGGAATGACAAGTCCATGTACCCTCTAAACGAGATGGAATATTCATATCCTCATCTAACTTTAACATTCCTCGAATCACATAGGTCTGAGCGTAAAAACTCCAAAGGTTATTTAGTTCTATGTTCATTTAAAAGTATCATCTTTTCGAGAAATATTTTTGTCTTTTCTTTCTAGATTTAGCCATCTAAAATGATTTAGTATTTAGAAGCGTCTTATATGCTAGCGGTCTTTTTGAAATAGCACTTTATTACGATAACACTTAAAAAAAATAAATCTTTCAAAGTCATTAGAGTAAATGAGTCATTTTGCCCTTCAGCCGATTATAGGAGTCGTGAGTAGTCTCCACAGATCACTTGCAAAAGAGAAAATAGTTAGAAAGAAAGTTTGAGAGAACTTGTAGAGTAAAAGAATTAAGGGTTGCCGAAAAAACTCACCGGACCACTATGGGAAATCACCCTCGGCCAAGATCTAGACGCAAGGACATTTTCTTGGAAGGATAGAGGGGTCTAAGAGGTCGAAGTGTCACAAACCACGAGGAACCATGAGG
Organism: Cucurbita pepo subsp. pepo; assembly: GCF_002806865.2. Lineage (NCBI taxonomy): Eukaryota > Viridiplantae > Streptophyta > Magnoliopsida > Cucurbitales > Cucurbitaceae > Cucurbita > Cucurbita pepo. The sequence goes on from NW_019647500.1 coordinate 6,406, forward strand.
TAAAATTCTTGAATGTTCTCCCTCAAATTCGAGCCTTTTTCTTGTGAATCAAAAACTGAACTTTGATGTGTTCATCTAAGGAAGATCCTTCAGTAATTCCATGAAGAAATTTGGTCGAAAACGTGAACCGAAAGTACTGTAAAGATGAGTAAAGAACCTTCTTCCAACGCTTAAATAGTTCATAACACAAGTAAACATAAATTCAAAAAAGGAAGCCTATTGTTTGTTTTTTCCTTCTTCTTTTAAAGAAATTGCTTAGATGCATAGATCCTTCCACTAGGACTTAGACATTCGTAGATGCTTGAATATCCATCCAATTGTGACATGTTTTGTGACATAACTTTCATGCATTTAGTCTTCTTTATCTTAATTATTTGTGTCTCTAAATGTTCATATTTCTCAATCACAATTCAACGCTCTTGAATTTGTACGAACACATTAGCAAATCTAGTTCTAAACACTCTACCCCATTTCTTCCATATCTAAATTATTTTGGTCCTAAAATTATACGCACTCAACATTAAATACGAGGATTTTTTTTTCCGTGGAAATAAATGTTTCTCTAAGAAAGAAGAAGAGCTAGCTAGCATTGATAAGAGTAAGATCTCGTGGAAGCTAAACAAACGCTTGAAGACATGACTATTTGAGTTTAAGCCAATGTGGTCATTTGTTCGGGGGAAGTATTGCCGGAACTTGAGTGTGTTCAAAATTTCATATTAACTAAGAGTGTTAATATCTCTATTCGTACAAGGGCTTTTAAGTATAAAAAAGGAAAAAAAAAATACACGAGAGCTTCCGATCAAAGTGGACAATTTATATACACACGGCCGGAGGCTCGACTCTGTTGAGCTTTGAGCTTTCTACCGTTACCGTTCCGTTGGGTACCAGCCACTATGTTTGACACACAGCTAAGGTAGGAGAATGAAATGGCATTTGACGTAATTAAAAGCAAATCCAAGGGTACTTACATATTCTCTTTCTCCAAACCCCACCCCCTTAAAATAGTCGAAAGGACAGCGATGAGGGACATAATAATACACCCTCTCCCATCTGA
>NW_019647501.1:0-5018 GCF_002806865.2 Cucurbita pepo subsp. pepo
ATTCACTCCTCCTTCGGGGCTCAGTGTCCTCGCTGGCACACTGTTCGGTGACTTGACTCTTATATCATTTGTAACAGCCTAAGCCCACTGCTAGCTACCGATGTGGGATCTCACAATTCACTCCTCCTTCGGGGCTCAGTGTCCTCGCTGGCACACCGTTCGGTGACTTGGCTCTTATATCATTTGTAATAGTCTAAGCCCACCGCTAGTAGATATTGTCCATTTCGACCCGTTACGTATCGCTGTCAGCCTCATGGTTTTAAAACTCGTTTACTAGGGAAATGTTTCCACACCCTTATGAGAAATGTGATCCCTCTCCACTTTTAGCTCTCGAAATTTTTATGGAGAGTATACGTAGGAATATACTTAGACACGAACGTATATAGCCAAATAATGAAATAACGTCCTTTTCTAAATCATCGAGTAAGACGTCCTCGTTTAATTTATTTCTCATTTATATTTAAAATTTGTAATTTATATCAATATAGTTGTGATAATATTCAACCAAAAAACAGTATAAAACAAAGAAAGTTAAGAGCTTTCTAACAAAATCAGCTCAAAGAACAAAACATAATTAGAACAAAGAAAAACAAGAATGAGACAGACATGTGTTCTGTTCATCTGTCTTATCTGATGTTGGATTGCATGCATGCATGCGCATGCACACTGCTCTCCCTGGAATTGCATCAGAGTTTACTCTCAGCTGCCACTTTCTTCACATCTTTGTCTTGATGAAGCTAGCTGCTTTTAAGGAAAGTGGTCATTTGGATATGATTTGTAAAAAATAAGGTTGTTTTCCCCCTTCTTAGAGGCTATTATTCTACGTGGCACGAACCCGATCATTCCATGTCTATCAGACTTATGTTCGACACTTGTTAGGTATGATATATATATATATATATATGTATCGGACGTGTTGTTAACTTGTTGTACACGTACGTTGATCACTTGCTAGTACCTGTAGTCGAGTGATTTGTGAACATCGAGCGTCAAAGTTTTTTGGTTGATTGATCAATCAAAATCTTTTTTTTTTTTTGGAATGATTTGTTTACTAATCTCGAGGAGCCCGATATTGTTATTTATTGTTACTGTCTCCCCGTGTCAAGTTATTTTGCATGTATGTTGCAGCGGCTTAAGCTATTAGGTGTAGGCGCTTTCCAGAGTTGGAATATTCGAGTTCTTCCTATTTGACCCAAAACCGATCGATCTAGCCATGAGCAGGTTGAAGAGAGCTCTAACAGGTCTTGGAGGATCGAACCCACGTATATGGCAAAATACGGGGATGACTTGCTTTCCTCGGATGTGGTAGCCATTTCTCAGGCTCCCTCTTTGAAATTGAACACTAATTCACATGATGATCGTGCCATCGAAAGTTGATAGAGAATAAATTTGAATGATGCGTCGCTCGTGCGATTTATCGAGCTATCATGAATCATCAGAGCAACAATAAAGCTTGTGTTGACCTTTTTTTGTCTAATAAATGCATCCCTTCTAGAAGTCGGGGTTTATTGCACGTATTAGCTCTAGAACTACTACGGTTATCAGAGTAACAAGTACCATCAAACAAACTATTTTCGTCGACATTTTCATATATTTATAGGTGCGATATTGACTTCGGAGATGAATCGGCATTTCCATTATATTAATGAAATCAATGAAATATTATTAAAAAAAAAATATAAAGTGAATATAATATTATTATAAATATTTTAATTAATTTTCTTTATTTTCCAAATTATTAAAACGGGATTAAAAATTAGTGGCAGGGAATTTGGAATTAGATTGTACGAGTAATTAATTACCACTTCGCCGCCAAGCTCCCGCCTCTTCCTGCCTTCGATTTTCACGATGGCAACAAGTTTCAGGCCAAATCTCAAGTGGAGTTTTCAAATTCAGGCTCATTCTCGCCGGAGCTCCTCTTCCAAGGCTTCTCCATATGCCTGTTAGTTCTTTTTCTCTGAAGCATTTCTTGACTTTTGCTTTGATTCTAAGCCTATTACTACGATGCTGAATTAGAAACTAGCGTCGATTGATATCTGTGTTTATGTATGAATTCTGAGCTTATTTCTTCTGTCTTGTGATGATGCGATTCAGCAAGCTTCAGGGTGTTACTGATTGGTTTTCGCATTTTTTAGATTGCTTTGTTGTACTTGTCGTTGTAATCAATAGTTAAATTGCTCTCGCGGCGATAATCTTAATCGTTTGAGAAATGAAATTTTGGGGCCTTTCTTGGAAATTTTGTATTAAAGATGATGAACATCCCACCAAAAATGTTGCGATAATTATTGAGTATTCCTTGTCACATAGATGAGCAATGGATTCTGTGGAGATTTCTGAAGTGACGGTTCATGAATTTTAAATTTGTTCTAAGTTTTCTGGGCTTGTTTGGCTATGAAGATTTTTCACTTAATGGCCCACCGCGAGCAGATATTATCCTCTTTGAGTTTTCCCTTTTGGACTTTTCCTCAAATCTCTCAAGAAGAGGATTCCACAACCTTATAAAAAACGATTCGTTCTCCTCCCCAACTGATGTGAGATCTCATAATTCAGGACCTGATCGAATGTGGGACCCCCAATCCACCCCTCTTGGGGGGCCAGCGTCCTCCTTCGGGACTTACCTCCTTACTGACACATCGCCCGGTGTTTGGCCCTGATACCATTTGTAACGGCCCAAGCCCACCGCCAGTAGATATTGTCCTCTTTGAACTTTTCCATTCAAGATTCCCCTCAATGTTTTTAAAACGCATCTACTAGGGAGAGGTTTTCACACTCTTATAAAGTATTTCGTTTTCCTCCCCAACCGATGTGGGATCTTATAATTACTGACTACAAAACTGTTTATGATTAGCTAGTTGTTGATAACTTCGCTTGTCTATCAATGAAGCGTGCATTGGATGCTTGTGAGAAAGAGCCTCGTGTATTAACATCCTTTAATTAAATCATTTTCTAAGTTTCTGTCATGATTTTTGGCGTTGGAATGCATGTAGTGTACTAGTCTTAGTCTCTAATTTTGTTCAGTTCTACATTTTAAAACAACTAAAGGCAGGGAAGCTTCTTTTGGTTCAGGAAGACTTTCCTTCTTCTCCAGTATTTGTGAGGAAGGAGAATTTATCCCTAGAGAGACCTTTAAAACGTACACTTGCTTGTCCGAAGCTCCACAAACCTCGGCCGATGATCTGTTAGATTTGAAAGAGATAGAGGTTAGCCCTGCGCAATGAACGTCACACAACACCCACATATAGTCTTGACTTGTCTTAGTTTATTGTTCTTGGCGTTGAATCTAACAATTAATAGTTCCTTACTTGAAAATAATTTTAGATCGTAATAGTTGCACGTAGGATCAAATCCACAAGGACGAGTTTGGTTCATTCATTGAAAGTACAAATATAAACTCGAGCGCTTTGGAAATGATGCGGTAAAATGAAAGGAGAGAACGAGAAAAGTCGATATGGATAAGAATCCAGCTAAAGATATAGTTTCAGGAGTATATTTGCATCATATCAGATGGATCTTATATGTTATTACCATTCTCATCACTCTTATATCTCAGATAAACAATAAGGCAAGGCCACTCGGTCATTTGCATTACGGGTTAAAATGCACCAGGCCGTCCAGAGTAGATGACAATTTTTCTGCTGGTACGAGCTTGCCTACTGGCAAAGCGTCGTCTTTTGGCATGTTGATGAAAAACATTGATGTTTTGGAGGAAACTTTTGCTGAATCAGGCATGCTAAGCTTGGGAAGAGATGGCCAAAATGACTTAGCCATTGAGGACGGTGGATATCATAATGTACACCCAAAAACAGATGGCCAGAATGATGATGTCGTAGTTTACTCTGGAAAAAGAGCAGGAAGAAGATCAGTAAAAAAGAGAGCAGTGGATAATGCTGATAAAGTTGCTTCCCAGCCGCTAACTACACGAGCGGCTAAAGAAAAATTTCGTAATTCCTCGATATTTTCAAGAAAAAGAGCGTTTAAAAGACCGACCGTTGCACGAAATGAAGTTGAAATATCCACAGGGGTTAAGGTTGATTCATCTCTGATATGCTCACAATCATCTTTTCAATACTTATTATGCTAAGCTTGTGTCTCATTGCAGGTAGTTGCAAATTTAGAAAGAATTAGAGAAACTTTAGAGAAGGAAACTGGAAAAATATCAAGCATGAGTTGCTGGGCCAATGCTGCTGGTGTTGATATAAAGGACCTCCAAAAACAGCTGCAATTTGGTTGGTTCTGTCAAGATGAACTCTTAAGGACTACTAATTCATTAGTTCGGTTCCTTTCGAAGAAATATCGATGCTCTGGACTACCGATGGAGGACTTAGTTCAGGTCGATTCATTTCCATTTTATGAGAAAATGGAGAGGATATGCATCTTGATGTTTATGTTCTTGTATGTTCATAGGCTGGAGCTGTTGGTGTTCTGCAAGGTGTGGAAAGGTTTGACCCGAAAAGGGGTTTTAGATTCTCAACCTATATCCATTACTGGATAAGGAAATCGATGTCGAGCGTTGTTGCACGAAATTCAAGGGGTATTCGAATTCCAGTATGATTCTGTTTTCACCGGTAGGCGATTTTTCGTAAAGTTTTCATATTCATGTATAACTGACTCGTCTTTATAATTCTTTGTAGTGGTCATTGACCAAGGCAATGAATCAGATCGAAAGGCCTTGAACAACGGTAGTAGTCGATATTCTGATGATGATATAGCGAAGGCCACTGGTCTTCCTTTGGCTAAGGTTAGACTTGTTAACAACTGCTTAAGAGTTGTGGGTTCGATTGATCAGAAGAGGAGTGATGGCCTAAATGTGAAATATATGGTATGATTCTCTCTTCCATACAAGGTTTTATTGTGAGATCCTATATCAGCTGGGGAGGAGAACGAAACACCCTTTATAAGGGTGTGGAAACCTCTCCCTAGCAGACGCGTTTTAAAAACCTTGAGGGGAAGCCCAAAGAGGACGACATTTGCCAGTGGTGGGTTTGGGTCGTTACAAATGGTATCAGAGCCAGACAATG
>NW_019647501.1:7054-7458 GCF_002806865.2 Cucurbita pepo subsp. pepo
CTTTCCATTCTATTTTTAAATTTTTTGTATTTAATGAATATTTGATAAAATTATAAAATTTATATTAATAAATTTCAGTATAATTAATTAAGATAAAAGTTAAAAATTAAATTTGTAAGTTAGCGATTGACATTTACGCTCTTTTAAGACAGGTAGGGTTTATTATTATTTAATGATGAATACGACAAAGTACCACGATTAACTTCCACACGTGCCAACCGCGCGCGGGAAAACAACAAAAAGTCAAAAAAGAAGGTGGGTTATGGAGGTTAACCAATGAGAGAAAGACACGTGGGCGAGCTCATTCATCGCAAGCCGTTTCCAAACATTTCCCTGCCATTCATTCATCGTGGAAATAAGTAAAGGGGGGCTTCTTCTCTCCCCCACCTTCCTCTCTCTCTCTC
>NW_019647502.1:0-684 GCF_002806865.2 Cucurbita pepo subsp. pepo
TAACGAAATCAAGATCCATATGCACTCATAATTATGAACATGTATGAACGAATTCAACAATAATCAAGCACTGCGGGCCAACATCTGTTGAAATTCGAGAAGCGATTTCTCCTTCTCAAGAATAATCTCTTCTCGGAATTTCCTTATGAACTCCTCTGCTCGTTCATCCACCGGCCGTAGATGCGGCGACGAAGCCACCACGATTTTCCAAGCATCTTCAATGCTGTTAACACTCGTCTCCTTCTCCTTCTCCTCTTCCATTACTTCTTTTCCTCTGCTCGTCTCTGCAATCGGCGCTGCCGGATCCGCGAAGAGCTCATCGATGTGGATTGGCGCGAAATTGTTTGGATTTTGAACGTATTCATCGTATTGTTGGAGATATTGATTCTGATCGCGACGGTAATATGAAGAAGGAGAGGACTTACGGCGGAGAAGACGGCGGCGAAATTTGGAGGGAAATAGAAGGCTGAGTGAGCGTTGAACAACGGAGTTGAGGCGGCGCGTGACTATATTGATGGATCTGGAGATTTTGAGCGCGTGGAATTTGAATCGTAATGTGCTGGTTAGTTTCTTCCACGCCTTCTTCGCCGTACGAAGCTTCTTCTCCATTTTCGTGCGCGACATTGGAGAGAGATTGCAGAAGGAAGGATCGTGGAGAATGATTAATGGATGGTTTTAATGGCG
>NW_019647502.1:6888-7455 GCF_002806865.2 Cucurbita pepo subsp. pepo
TTTTTTTTTTTTTTTCATTCATTACAGCAGTAATTCCAAAACCCTAGAACTGATTAGTTGATCGGAGGGTTTTTTTTTATGTGATGTTTCTGATATCGTGGGAGATAAGGAATTTGATACCGTTGCTTCGCGGAATTACTACCTCCATTTAGCTTTATTTTTCAATTCATTTAGCGTTTATGTTTATTTACTTCTAGTTGTCGTATGAATCTGGGTTGATGCATTTGTGAAAATTAGCTCTGCTTAAAATGAACTATCAAGAACGGGAAACAATTTCATTGATGTATGAAATTTACCAAAAGGAAGCAGCCCACATCCGAGTTAGTGACAAGAAACATTTCTAATTGGATATAAGGGTAGAATAATTATAGAATTGAAATAGTGAAGATAATTTATATCGATAAGCATGCTCTTTTCCACTGAAATCCCTTTGATTCCTTTCATTCCAAGGAAAGGATACCGTATTGGGGCCATTTATTTATTTATTTTCCCATTTTGTTCGGATGTTATTAGTGTCATATGTGGAAATCAAACCTCTGAATCAGTAATCCGTATTTGAAATCTAAG
>NW_019647503.1:0-882 GCF_002806865.2 Cucurbita pepo subsp. pepo
CGGTCAGGTAATTGAGTATAAGGGGTCAGGATCATTCTTGTATGGNATTGAGTATAAGGGGTCAGGATCATTCTTGTATGGTCTTGACTTTCCCTTCTTTCACTGTATAAGGATAGGTTCATGAGCTGCAAGGAATTTACTCTCATGTTCAGGTTCAGGTTTTCGGTTTTGTCGTGACTTTCGAAAAAGAAGAAGAATCCATAGGTGTAGGATTGAATGAATAGGGTCATATCAGCTCAGGTTCACAAGATTGCTAAAGGAAGGTTCCGGTTTCGGTTTCACTATCTCTAAACACTGTAAACTTGTTCAAGAAGGTTCCTTCAGTAAGTAATTCAGGATCATGAATTGAATATGCTTTACCTTGTTCAATCAATCAGGGATAGGCAATGCAATTGTGAGACCGATAGGTTCATGGGAAGGAAGGGAAGGTAATTGAGTATAAGGGTTTGGTTTCTTCTTCTTGCATTCTCTTCTGATTCTGATTCATTCTCTACTCGTCAGGTTACGGAGTTCAGGATAAGGTTCATGAGCAGCAAATCTTTCTTTCATTTGTTTTCCATTCCTGTAATTCATCTTCTCTTTCATTTTCTTCGTTTATAGGATTGAATGAATAATCAGGTTCAGGTTCAGGCAATGGAATTGTGAAACCCATAGGGATCAGAGACCAATAAATAGGTTCAAGAAGAAGACGCTTTACCTTACTGTGAAAGAATAATAGTTCAACCCTACCTAGTTCAAGCAAGAAGAATCGTACAGGACAGAAGATGCAGCCAATAGCCTGATTTTCTTACTATTACAATTCCTGTAACAGCTATATAAAACGCTGAACCTATACAGTGTTTGAAGGAGTGAAGGAGAAAGAAAGAACAAAGCAGTGAGACC
>NW_019647503.1:6464-7454 GCF_002806865.2 Cucurbita pepo subsp. pepo
CGGATTGAAAAAGGAGAATTTCTCTTGTCTCCCTGATAGTTGGTTGAGTCTTTCAAAGCAGCTAAGGAGCGAAGGAGCTCTCCTCGAAGAGGGGAGGAGTTTACTGTTCAATTAGTAGCAGTAGAGTATTTCCTGTCCCTTCATTTATTCAAAGACTGTAAAGTAAAGGTCCGGTGAAGGATTTCATGAATTGAAAGAATAGGTGTAGGATTTCATGAATTGAAAGAATAGTAGGGTACGGTGAAGTAGCTCTCGGTGAAGGAAATAGAATTGCTCCCCTCGAAGAAGATCGGAGTTCAGCCTAGTTCAAGAAGTACAATGCAGGGTTACTCTCACTCTCTTTATCTCACTCTCTCCCTTCTTTCTTCCGGTGATTGAGCTTGCTTCTCTTTCTTTCCTTCCTGTAATTCATCTTGATTGTCTTGCTTTCTGGATTGAATGAATAAGGTAAATAGGGGAAGTAGCCAATGAATTTACTTACTCTCTTGTATAGATGGGAATATCTTATTCTATTATGATTCTTTCATGCTCTTCTTCTTCTAATGAAGTAGTTCAGTCTCATTCATCTCTCTCTTTGATAAAGGTTATGCAGCTCTGAAGTTTGATTTAATAAACACTATGAATTTACTCACTCTCCTGGAAAGAAAGGTTCTTCAACAAATAGCTTGATCTAGAGAAAGAAGGAATAGGTTCAGGTGCAGGAGCTGATCTTTCTTTCATTTCTCTTTGTCTTGACTTCCTGTTCACAATCACTTCCTTTCCTTATAATAACTCACAATAAGAGAATAGAGTATAAGGAGCGAACGAAGCCACTTTACCTCTTGAATAAATAGCTGAAAGAAGGGGAAGGAGAAGGAATCTGGAGTCTTTCCTCTCCCTACTTTCTTTCTTGAACTGTAAAAAAGGTATAAGGAGTTAAGTCGAATTCATCTTTCTTGCTGCTTTAGTCTTTCCTTGAAACACTTTCAGGTTCAGTAGCTAGCTCTTTTT
>NW_019647504.1:0-1191 GCF_002806865.2 Cucurbita pepo subsp. pepo
TTCTATTGATGACTCACGTATGTACAGTAAGAGAGAATTACAGAGAATTAAAACTACTTTCCAAAGCTTTAGTGATGGTATATATATATAGTTTAGTTTACTATATATATATAGGTTTACCAGATTTAACCATCTACTATATATAGCCATTTACTATATATAGCTTTACCCGATTTAACCATCTACTATATATAGCCATTTACTATATATAGCTTTACCTGATTTAACCATCTACTATATATAGCTATTTATCATATATAACTTTACCCGATATAGCTTTACCAAATATAGCTTTACCGGATATAACCGTTGACCAAGTTATAAATAAGCATCAGGCTCCATAATCTAACAGGGCCCAACTAGGTTCGAATTAGTGACCTCTTGATCTGCAATCAAATGCTCTAACATTGAGCTATGGTCCCATTTTGTATGATCTCAACCTTAGTGACCTCTTCTACAGATTATCGGTCCAAAAGTGACCCTACTGAATCGGCTATGGACCAATTTTGTATAAATTGGTGGATTACCTATCGGAAATTAAACACAGGTCGTTAGATTCAAAGTCGAAAGTGCTAACCACTACACCATAGAACCACTTGTTAAACTTTATTTTGGCAGCGATTTTGATAAGCACCAACAACGTTGGATTTTGCAAAGCTAGAGGTCGTAGTATCCTTAGATACTTTCACAAGGTGTTTTCAACTTCTTTTATAGGTAATTGAACTTTTGAGTCCATGTAAATTATTTTTTTGTTTGAAACAAGATTATTCCCTTCTATTTCTAAAACTAAATTTGACTCTCGAATAAATTTTAATAGTTTTGTTATTTAAATTTTCTTTAAAATTTTTGTACACAGAGTACAATGGAAATAATATATATATATATATATATATATTTTACTTTTTTGTAATTTGTATGGTATTATTGGAGGCTTTTGAATGAAATATGATAATTGATTCTCTGTCCTCTTTGACAATTTTAGATTCCTCCATATCGGATATTTGATGCGTCACGTTTCATTATGAGATCTGCCCTTGGGCCCATAAGACTTAAGCAGAGAGTTTATTTGACTATTGAATTGATTTTTTTGGGTTGTAGAGATATCCCTTACAAATCAAAACTTTGTATTATTTTGAAGACACTCATCAAGACATTTGTAAATGTGCCTGATATCTTGAAGGATATAAGACA
>NW_019647504.1:6991-7445 GCF_002806865.2 Cucurbita pepo subsp. pepo
TTGATGGAATCGATGCAATCGACACTCCCCTGGATGGGTTGCCAATCAAATACCTAACATTTTANTAAACTTATGGGAAGATCGTTGATGGAATCGATGCAATCGACACTCCCCTGGATGGGTTGCCAATCAAATACCTAACATTTTATATTGACTCTTTTGAAGAAAGAGTCACACAATCGAACAGCTTGAAACGTCGTGGTAGCCTTGAGAACTCTAACACACACAGGGAAGGACGTGTCGAAGAGTTAGACATTAAGCAAAAGATCATGCTAAAACTCTTCAGCGATCTGACAAAAGACTTCAGGACATCTACACCAAAAATCCATTGTTGTCCAGCGGTAAGGATATTTGGCTTTAACCCAGGAGACCCGGGTTTGATTCCTGGCAATGGAATATTATTTTCTTATTTCAGTTTATTTTACAGTTTCTATCTTAGACTAAAAAGACTTTT
>NW_019647505.1:0-534 GCF_002806865.2 Cucurbita pepo subsp. pepo
ATTCCAAGATTAAAACACTCTCGAGGACGAAAGTTTCTTTTAGAGGGATATGATTTAATAGCCCAAAAATAAATAAAGAAATAAAGAATAAAAATAATTATAAAAATAGTTGAAATTATAATAATAAAAAAATAAATTTAATTAATTAATTAATTAAAAAAATAAAAAAATAAAAAATAAAAAAATAAACCTTTCCCCATCTCTCTCCACTAACCTCTCATNTCCAACAAAAAAAAATAGAAAACCTGACAAAAAAAATCAGAAAACACGAAGAAGTATTTGAACAGATTGCAGATTTAGAGATTTTTGTCAGTTATTACGGTAAAATTCTATCTCACAACTCCTTTTCCTTTATAGCTATGCTTATAAGAAATTAATTTAGGATCAAATCTTCTTTCCTATCTTAGTAATAATAAGATCCCATGTTCAATTAATAATCAGATCCCATGTTCAATTAATTAGATTTTTTTTTATCATCGAAAGTTATAGGAAATAAAGTTAGAATCAATATAATTTTAGCTGGCAGATCTAGAA
>NW_019647505.1:7006-7439 GCF_002806865.2 Cucurbita pepo subsp. pepo
GTAAATTGTGGGTTCAACATCCTAGACATGTATATTTCTATCCTAACAACCTGATCACAAAATACCAAACATGTCCAAGTCAATTCCTATCACGATGATATATATGTATGTTGTTTTTAAAATCCATGTATGTTGTTTTTAAAACTTTTTACTGATTCCTCTCTCTCTCTCTTCTATTTTACACGAATTAGGACCTAATTATGATATTTGTAGTGATTTAAGCTTGAGGAATGGGTAAAACCCGGCATGTAAATAGTCAATTCGATTTATTTTTTTAAACATTACGGGTAGGAATTGACTTGAGCATGTTTGATATTTTGTGATCAGATTGTTAGGATAGAAATATAAATGTCTAGGAAGTTGAATCTCAATTTAGGATCCTCCTTTGGCTTAATTAGCGTGATAGGACAAACCAACTATTATTCATGTCTTT
>NW_019647506.1:0-516 GCF_002806865.2 Cucurbita pepo subsp. pepo
CGTAGGAGAGGTGAAATTAAGGAAAACAACAATAATTACTCCCAAGAAACAGCTAATACACAACAGAGAGAGGAGGAAATTGCTGTATAGAAAGAGTAGAGCAAAAATTATGCAGAAATTGCTTAACAGAAAGAGTAGAGAAAAATTATGCAGGAACAATGCAGTCTCCTTAAACGCAAACAACAGTCAACAACAATGAATACGAGAGCATAACATACACATCACTATCTTCTTTTCCACAAAGAATAAAAAAGAATAAGGAAAAGACCCGCATCTAGAAGTTGATGGATATATTTAAGAAAATACATATAAACATACCATGATTGGAAGCCTTGAAATAAATGTTCAATTATGTCAAACTCTTGAAAGTTATTCTCACCAATCAAGAAAATTTGAAGAATTCAAGGTTGTAGAATTGAATGAAGAGCGTAGTGCATTATTGCAAAATAAGGTCCCGCTAAATGAGAAAGATCTCGACTCATTTACAATTCCAATATCAACTAAAGGAAAGAAGTT
>NW_019647506.1:6846-7436 GCF_002806865.2 Cucurbita pepo subsp. pepo
GAGGGTGTTCATGGGGAGCAATTGGCAATCAACGCTAAATTAACAATTGTCAATTGGCTGATGTGAGAAGCAATCCAGGAAAGAAGACTTGAGGAGTACTTGAACTTGATGTTTTATATATTGTGGAGATGAACACAGATTTGATTAACGTCCAAGTAATCCAACATCAATTTTTTATGTAGAGAATCAAGCTAATCAAGACATCTAGAAAAATAATCAAATGGCATATGGTCCTCAACAAGCCAACACCCAAGGAAAAGAATACTCCGCATGAGAGGTGAAATTAAGTTAAACAACAAGCTTTACTCCCAAGAAACAACTGATACACAGCAGAGAAAGGAGGAAATTGCTGTATAGAAAGAGCAGAGCAAAATTTATACAAAAACGGGTAGAGAAAAAATTATGCAGGCAGTCTCCTAAAATGCAAACAATAGTCAACCGTGACTAATAGAGCTGAATATACACATCTCTATCTTCTTTTCCACAAACAATAAAAAAGAATAAGGAAGAAGGCCGGTTCGAGAAGTTCATGGATATANCGTGACTAATAGAGCTGAATATACACATCTCTATCTTCTTTTCCACAAACA
>NW_019647507.1:0-7434 GCF_002806865.2 Cucurbita pepo subsp. pepo
AGCTTCTCTCGTAGGAGTTATAGTCCCATTCATACGATCCTAAAGTTGGCCACTTTCACTTAGTCTCGCTTTTTTTAGACGTCCTGTTGTTAGGAATCCTAGTTATCTATCTTTGCTACATATCAGGTACTAAACAAAATCCTCATATCCGAAACATCTTAGGTAAAACGGATGAGCCTTTATTTATTTATTTAGTTGGTGAATGAATCTTCCNTGCTATTGTGTCGATCCCGCTAGGTTTTATGTTTTCTAAGGATAAGGAAGATGAATCTATTGAGGAAAGCTTTTCTATTTAGGATAGAATAGTGGACCCGAGCTAGAACTTTAAAGAAACCTAAAAAAGAATGAGGTACTATTTGAATTTGACAGCTAGCAAAGGCTTAGGATTCTCTGAGACTTTTTCTTTTGTATTGTAATGTCTCGTGCGTGCAAGACTAATTTCTCCGTAGGCTTTCCCCGTTTTGTAGGACTTTTTAAAGGTCTTTCTATTTATAGTCAACTCTCAGTCTCAAACTAGCCGCATCTATAGCTTTACGTAAGAGGAGATAGTCGAGATCACCTTCATATTGCGTATGTCCTATAGGAGACGTCTTTTCTGTAAGGTTGTATGCGTTTACGCTAGCTCCATTTCGGATATAGAAATCTATGAGATACTTGCTTGACTCAAATTAGAAAATTCTTTGATTAAGAATAAGGGCAAGGCAAAGGACTCCAACCTCTTTCTTTTCTTTTTCCACAACAGGAGCTGTATCAGAGAGTGAGATAGCGGTCTCTCTCTGTTTCATTCATTCATCCTTTGTTTGACAAGGGAAGGGAAAGCAATTCAATGGCAACTTGAAGCAGGAAGCTGAATGGTCTCGCGGAAGTCCCATGGGGGGATGGATTGAGGCTTGGTTGTCTTTCTTTGAAAAGTCTCTCCTTACTAGTTTGACTAGCTTGTTGGAGTGAACCAGGAACTCTCTCTCCGGTGGTTATAAAGCCGTGTCCTTCTTCCTTTTCAAGGAAAGGCCTTCTACCAAGAACGGCATTGAACTTCACTTTCCGTTCTCTTTCCTCTTCTCTGACTCTTTCTAGTGCCATTGATCTAATATATCACTCTATAAGTTGCCCGTTAACCCTAAAGTAGGTCTTCCTTCAATTCTCAATTGCAAGATCCTCACTCTCATTCTATCCGTATACGGTATACGAGAAAAAGTCCAGGTGGGGCTGCTAACTTACTGGACTTGCTTTCTGAGTTAAATAACCCGTTGTTTCTTTCAATAGGCGTAATGGAATTCTCCCTCTGGATTTCTTATGGCGAGGACCCAGTGTTGCCACTCTCAACTATATCTATATATCTAAAGACTCAAGATATCTTAGATCATTTTTTGGATATGTTTTGATAAGCGGCTCATCTCAAAATGGAAGAAATCCACTTCTTCAGATTCCACCCTCTCCGCGGGAGCACGCTATCATAATTATATTCCTACTGACTAAATAGAAAGTTCTAGGTGGCCTGATTATTCATTATTCAAAAAAGTATGATCCTAAGAAAATGAAAAGAATGTTCGAGTGTGGAGGATTTCCAATCGAATATTGAAGTTGTGACCATATATATCTTTATCTTTCATCTTTAACTGATGTTAACACCACCACCACATATAAATGCGCTCCTCTCCTTTCCAGTCGAGTTGCTTCGCTCGTTCGCCTCTACAGCTTGGTCTTCACCGCTTCGCTCGTTCGCCTCTACAGCTTGGTCTTCACCGCTTCACTCGTTCGCCTCGTAAACTCGGTCTCACCGCTTCGCTCCTCTCCCCTGCCCTGAATTTGGAAAGATTTTCAAAGAGAAAGTCTCAGCAGTATATTCTACAAAAAAGGATCTCTGAGAGAGAGAGATTAGATTCGTATGTTAGGGACATGTACATTAGAAGCAGTGATGCTACATGTTTTGTGGGGTAGTGTCTTCAATTGTTTGACTGATTATCCCGTGGTCAAAATGTCAACTTAGGTAGACCAGCTTTCATCCTCTGTTCGATTCTAGTTTGAGTGGTTGGTTGGTGCCGGGCCCGGACTCCCTTCTTTGATAATAAGCACTATTGATTTCGGAATTGAGCATCATTTTTCTTTTTAATGGTTAATGTCAAGGTTCTCTCTCTATATAAATAGAACTCTGATGCCGAAGATGGAAAAAGGGGCGAATCCCCAATTCTCTTCTCTTTGACGAGATTAAGAAGTTGATTAGGACAAAGGCTGGGAATCGTCTTCCACTAACATGTATGTGGCCGGCCTCTCACTTTGAAATGAGTCTTCTTCCCATTTAAATGAATCTACCAATTAGGTATGTAAGCCTAAGGGAGGGCTGATGGTGATATACGTCCTTCTTCTTTCTTTCTTCTTATTCTTAATATCTCGCCTCGACCCCTCCTCCCTCTCGGCCCCATTCCATTGAATGAATGATCATTATACTACAATGAGGATTTAGTCAATAGAAACCCATTCGATATGATGTGACGAGTTATTCAAGCGCATGGGATGCAGCGCGCTCGTCATGATGACTGAATATTCATTCAAACTAGCAGCCGCTTATGAGGGGTATACAATTGACTTCCCTGCCTTTCTGGACTTCCGTGGGAGAATTGACCGCTCTGGATTCTGACATTTTCATTC
Organism: Cucurbita pepo subsp. pepo; assembly: GCF_002806865.2. Lineage (NCBI taxonomy): Eukaryota > Viridiplantae > Streptophyta > Magnoliopsida > Cucurbitales > Cucurbitaceae > Cucurbita > Cucurbita pepo. The sequence continues at coordinate 2,647 of NW_019647507.1, forward strand.
AGCAGGGGATTAAGGGCGAAGTCTAATACTCTTTTCACCAAATGATGGCAAAGTAATTTCAACATTTCTCAACCAATGATAGATAAGTCGTGGTTGGCATTTGCTGCGGTGGCCTTTAATTAGATTATAGGAAGTTCGAGGATTATCCTGAGGCCGTTAACTGGTATCCTTTTGAGCGGATGAATGTCTTTCATTCAGATCCTGAAAGGTTAATCTCGTTTGCTGCTGCCGGGAAGGAGAGATCCTTTTCAGTTCCTGAGTCAAGTTCTCTGTTTAGAAAATATGGTAACTGATCCAGTAAAAGTCCCTATCACTCAAAATGCCTCTCTCTGCTAGTGCTTATCGGCTCGTGAGTTACCTCTTCTTGGATGAAGAACTAGCTAGACAGACTAATCTCATCCCTTCCCAATGTCTGAAAGATCAAGGATGTATACACCTTCTTTCTAAACGTCTGGTTTATTTGCCTGAAAAGAAGAGAAAGAGTTTGTGATGGTCTCAATGGCAAACTAATTCAGTCCCTTTACATGAGATATATGGTAATCAAAGATTCGCTATGTCATGTGATATAGTTCTTCAACTATACTATAGGTAGATAGGATTGCTATAATTTATGGTTGGAAAGATTCCCTAATCAGCAGCTTGGGTTACTTCAGCATCAGATCAGATCGACCCGTTTGCTATTGTATACCACTATTTCGAAGTGTACAAGATTATATGAAGTTCAAGCAGGAAAAAGGTTTATGACAAATAAAAGGCTGAAGGTAAGACTAAGACTACGAGTGCCTACTCAAAAACGGGATACGAGGAAGACTTGCCTGGCTACCTTTGCAAACTTCTTCCATCAGAAGGATGCTTAGACATGCATATGGTAAATGTGGGGGCCCCATATAGCTGGGGAAGGATATGCTTGTTGTGCCCATCTATACAGTGAATGAGAATTTCATTGAGACTATTAATTTCTCATTTCGTTAATCGTATCTCGTTAACATATCCCTTTGTCTATCAAGACACTACGCTTAATCCACTCATTCTCATAAACCGGGTTATTCTACATAATCTTTATCCTATGCGAGGCGATATGGATTTCGATCTTCCGTGGGAAGTTCAATTTGAAAGGAAAGAAAAGAGATATTAGAAAAGCTATGCCCAGCCAAAACCCGTAATAAGGGATCCTTGGAAACGTAGAACGGATATAGTATAAGCTTATATAAACTATGTTTATTGGGCTTATAGATGATCCATGATATATTCTGATGATAGGTGAAAGGAATGAAAAAAAGAAATTTCTTAATGACTTCCTCATCCTATACATATATTTGACACTTGTGATGATAACAAAAGATTTTCATAGTCAAAAAGCTCTCAACGAAAAAGAGTCATTTGATATTCTTTGGGGTGCCCTAGTGAATACGATTTCTCAAGAACATTACAAGGATCCGGATTGAGAATAGCTAGAATTGATTTAAAGACCCCATTCATCAGATGTATTGACTGTGATTATCTTTTATGCGGCTCTTAATGAAATAAGCTTACACCCGATTAAGGGAAGTTGACTCTGAAACTGATGTTATGAGGAAAAACCTTTACACTCTGTAGTGCTATCCAGGACGGGAATGATATTCCATTAAAGACTTTGATTAGTCATATTGATGAACATTTGGTAAAGCAGAGGATTACGACGATGCAGAGATCTCTATCCTCTTTATTCTCATTCTCATCTATCTTGCCTGGAAGGATGGAGAGCGCCCCTCCTATCTACGATGACGAGTTTGCTATCAAGCTCTGGGAATGCCTCTACCTACAGCAAAGTGAATGGGGTCCTAAAGTGAAAGTCAAGAGGCCGGCCGATCGGAGATGATAAAAAGCTAAATCGATATCCTGAGCATCTCACATCACTCGCACCTAATAAAGTCCAATAAAAAAGTCCAAGGAGCCAGCCCATTCATTGTAGCTGATACTGAGTGAGACAGACAGTTATACTAAATAAATCATGTTCATGTACAGTTACATTACACTGACGCTTTCTTAGGAGTCAATCCTGGTAATTCTTTTTCTTCAAAGCCTGAGCGAGACCTATTTCAGTTCAGATTACTCAATTCTCAATTATGATTGAATCCTTTTAAGAGAGGAGTGGAAAAGATGTTTGTTGTTTGACTTTATCCTTTATAGAGCGAGCGTTTAGTGGGATTCAATCCATTGATTAAAACGGTCTACTTTCACAACACAACCACGATTGGTATCTAATGAAAGATTTAGCAACTGATCATGGCGATAAGTACACGATCAAGCCCCTTTTGAGGAACCATAAGCTATATGAGTTATCCCGTCTTGGTAATAAGCTGCTATTCCGTCTAAGAGACTCCTTGACCCGCGGGCTATCAAAAAATCTCTGTCCTCAATAATTAGGAAATCAAATAAAGGCTTTATCCCACATGAGAAAGTGCAAATGTCGAATCTGAGCCTACTCCAGAGATGAATTGATATCTTACATGAAAGAGGCGTCTTTGTTAGGCGGTGTGATGCGCTCAATCTATTTATTTTGTGGAGAGTGACAAAATTGACCTTATCCTCGCTAGCTATCACTATCTTTCGCATGAACTATTATGATATACCAAGTAGGAACGAATGAATTCGTCGTGCTTATACTAAGAATATGGAGGCTATGCCGATGCTTATAAAGCCCTGAGGTGAGAATTTAGACTATTACGACGGGAACTCATTATTATTATATCCCTATATCATGATGTCCTTTCCAATGCCTGGGGTTAAACCTGTTTGGCATGGTAACTTACAAAGAGGATTTAGACAACTTGTTTGGCTTTATTGAGAGGCCTAGATTGTCTGTCCTCGTACGATCTCTCGACCTATCGGGATGCTCGGACTTAAACCAACTCCCCTTTTCCCAACCGGGCATTTCGTGGAAGTGGATTATAGCGAAGAGTTCAAGTATGCGCACAAGATAGATAGGCTACCAAATCCTTCCTTTATGCGTCTTTGATAAGTAAGAAGATAACAGTCCTTTCGGGAACTTTCCTCCTCGAAAGAAGACAAGAAGCTAAGAGATCAGGTAATGACCAAATGTCCTATGTTTACACTGTTTACAAGATGATGATGAACTCACTATACGGTAGATTGGGTATTAACATTCACCCTATAATAGAAGCACAATAACAGAGATCTGTAGTCTTGATCGATATAACCATTTGACAATGAAAAGTAGTGATTGAGTCTTTGGGGACAAGCTCAGCGATTTCTTATTACTATATAAACTAGATATATATAATAGTGACTTACGTTAGCAATATCGGACAAATATCCTTGACTGGAATCCTCCAAAGATCTCGGCAGTGCGATTGGCTGCAGCGGTCACAGCATGTGCTCGTATTCATATCTCAAGATCTTACTACACGGATACTTCCGCTGTTGTTCTTTTCACCCCTCTCCTTTCTTTGTCTCGTGTCTTCGACCCTCTCCTTTGTCGAGCGTCTTCGCCTCTTCGCCCTACGGGTCTCAGGTCTTCGCCCCTTTCTTTACTGTGTTTGGTTGAAGGTGGACTCAATCAAGCAAGATTAATGAGAGGAACTCTTGAACAAGGTAATGCAGAAGGAAAGACGAAACGAAAGAGGAATGAGACAGAACAGGAAGTCAAGACTCTCATGAGACTTTACAGTGTTTGTTTGAGTAAATGAAGACGCTGCTTTTCAATCCTCAACTCTCGAGGAAGGAGACTGAACCGACACCCTTTTCCTATCCGAGTTTACAGTTCAAGAAATCCGGGAGACTCCTTATTCATTCTCATTCCCCTGACGAGTCGAGTAAATCTTTTCAAAGAAAAGGAAGAATTTCAGGGCAAGAAAGCATACATGCCTGCCTATTTAGTTAGCCTACTTATTAGCCTACTTACTGCTTTACCTACTTACTGATGAATGCCAAAGCAAGGAAAGACTCTCTTCCCTTCCGCTTGTCCTCGCTTGTCCACGCTTAGCACGCATACATGTGATTCTTCTTCTATCTCCTATCTAGAATCTCCATGGGTAAAGGAAGACTAGCTAGAAAGAGAATTGGCAACTTTCTTTCTTTTTCTTCGAAACCTGTACTGTGCCTATTCACTCTTCCTAAGGCTATCGAGAAGGGATTGATTCTATTGACGGACTGCTTTCTTTCCTTCTTGTCCACGCTTTCTTTGACTTGCCTTAATGATTGGTCCCCACAGGTATTGCTTCAATGCCCTTGCTATCTTCAAAGGTAGAAGAAGGTTAAGGAAGAACAATGCTTACCTTACCATACAATAGTAGATTGGTCCCTTGGAGCTACTACTGATTCCGGCTTGGGATGATTAGAGCTCCAAAGAAAGGTCAAAGAAGGGAAGAAAATGCAATGAATTGAATAAATAAAGAAGGCCGGCAAGGTAAAGATAGAGCTCTCCACACATAGTTTTGAGTTCAGCGCAAGGCTAGCTCTCTCTCATTCATATATTATATGCTTGAAAAGAGCCTGGCTTTACTTTAGGGAACCTTGTGTTTCATCTCGCATCCTATCTACACACGTACTTATCTCGTTACGAGTGCTAGGACCAATCAAATCCGAATCATTCTACCAATAAGATCTTAACCAGACATTTAGTAGTCACTCTTGTAGTAGTCACTCTTGCTTGTTTATTCTGCCGGTCGACGAGAGAGTCCATTGTGCAACCTGACCTTATGCGCCTGATTTTCTTCTTCTCTATGTATGCGTACGTCNTCCATTGTGCAACCTGACCTTATGCGCCTGATTTTCTTCTTCTCTATG
>NW_019647508.1:0-579 GCF_002806865.2 Cucurbita pepo subsp. pepo
GTAGGAGACCCAGAATCTAAACGCTTATTGCCTTTGATTGGCGGATCGACCTTTCTTGATTCTTATTCCGTATTGTTGGTTCTACTTCAGATTTTATAGGAGGAGCTTAAACCGACATTGAGAGCTCCAGAATCTTCGTTATTTAGAGATCGAACTTTCTGGATAATTTTTCAGAGCTATCAACTCCAATCATATCCTTACCGATCTTGGCTTTGAATACTAGTCGTTGGATGTGATGATCCGTGCGTGTTCGTTCGAGATCATATCAAATTTTGGAGAAGATCCGACGGTTGAAATTTGAGTTCGAATGATTTTTCTCGGATGGTCACGAAAGATTCTCTGATTCTAATTAGAGTGGCATTTCTGTAGTTATCCATTCTTCTAGGGGTATTTTGGTAATTTGTCACTTTCCGAATATTTTATTATTATTTTTCTCAAAAAATTCATAATTTTTCTAAAAATCCTCATCGCTTTTTGATCATTTTTCGCTTATTTTGAATCTTGAGATTCCTTCTAGATAAGGAATTACAAATCCGGCAAGATTCTTGATAATTGATAAAATGACTTTTTTGCCCTTTT
>NW_019647508.1:6752-7433 GCF_002806865.2 Cucurbita pepo subsp. pepo
TGGGTAATCTTGTTGAGAAACGGTAGGAATAAGTTTGAAGAGAAATGGTGGAGGATTGCTCTCGAATTTGGAAGAAATCTGAGAGTAGGAGACCCATAATCTAAACGTTTATTGTCTTCGATTGGGGGATCGACCTTTCTCGATTCTTATTTCGTATTGTTGCTCCTACTTAAGACTTTATAGGAGGAGCTTAAACCGACATTGACGTTGATATGGAGAATAAAAATTGACGTTGATACTTGGGACTTTGATTCCTCTTAGTGTGAAGCTTGCATATTTGAGAGAGGATAATTTTTTATTTTTTTTTAATCTTTGAGAAATAACAAAGAATAAAAATTAAAACATGGCATGAATGACATCTTTTTGAATCTTTGTTTTGTTCTCCTAAATGTATATAAAAAGAAAAAAAAATCTTATATATTTTTAGATATAATTTAAGATTACCTATTTTTAAATAGGTACAAAATGTTTATACGGTAATATATTAGTCTTGGTTGTTTGACTAAAACAATGCAACCATTGTCCAAACTAAAGAATTTGATTCGAAGCTATCTCTTAATAGAGCCTGTTTGACTAAAACAATGCAACCATTGTCCAAACTAAAGAATTTGATTCGAAGCTATCTCTTAATAGAGGNGCCTGTTTGACTAAAACAATGCAACCATTGTCCAAACTAAAGAA
>NW_019647509.1:0-2198 GCF_002806865.2 Cucurbita pepo subsp. pepo
TGTTTCTTTTTGTTGTAACTCTGACACACGGGTGACTGACCCATTTTTGGGGAGAAGGTGTGAGAAGTCCGTGGAGAGATGAGACATCAATTACTTTCTTGTTTATTGGTGTTACATCATATACATCTGAAACAAACTTTTGTCCTCGAGAGTGTTCTGATCTTGGAATAATTTGGGTTGTCTATATAAAGGGGTTCATGTTCAAGAATGTGCGTCAAGTTAATAAAGTATTTGCGAAGCATGGATACATGATATGTCATATATTGTAGAGGGACTGTGCCAAGGCAATTATCATTGGTCTAATCCAACCTACAATATTGAAAGGTCGGATGAAGCATGGACTTAGCTTGTCGTTCATCCGAACCTTAGTATGTCGTTTATCGAGACTACATTCAAGCATACCTTAATTACTTCCTTATATTCAATAATTATCCGCATGGTCGGATCATACCCTCCAATCAAAGTTAATGCGCTCAATATAAAATGTTAAGGTGTTCATATTAATGCTAGAAAACCTCGAATACTTAATTAAACCTTAATTCCCAACTTTCCCACTTCCCTCAAGGTGGCTGGCTTTCTTCTTTTTACACATTTTTATAAGGTGACCCCTTGTTTGGTACCTAGTTTTGCCGTGAAGATCTTGGTCTAGAGTTTTGAGTTATTATTCCTTAGACTTTCCCCCTGAGCGTCTTGTGGGTCCTATGCTCAGTGAACAACTCAATCCTGACCTATGCTCGAGGCTTCATGTGTTCCCTGCAACATAGTCTAATACTTGCATCCAAGGATTCATGTGTTCCGTGCGATACAATTTGCGAACCTAAGTCCAAGGCTTCATGTGTTCCTTGCAACATAGTTTGAGTACCTACGTCGAAGGTTTCTTGCATTCCCTACGACAAAATCTGTGTCATAAAGCCATATTTCACTGCTCATCGGGAAGTCTTTAGAACATCTCAAGTTCTCATTTTGAAGTTCTTTGTTAAGTCTTGAAGCACAACTAAGGAAAAAATCTTAACAAGTACACCCTAATCCATATGAGTCATAAACTTTTCTTTGCATGTATATATCTTTCATAAGCATGTTGTCACTTGGTATTCATAAAAACCTTATTTCTTATTAGGTGTCTTGAGGGGTATTTACGTATTTTTCCTCTTAGTTCATATCCCAAAGTTGTCATAATCTTCCTAAAATATTTCATACTTACCCTTAATATTGTATATCAGTCTATTTTAAATTTGCTTAGTATTTTGAGTCTTTTAAAGTCTTGAAGTGTTAGAATTCTCATAAGAATATTTTGGTCATCTACCACCCCAAATATTTGTTTAAATCCTCGTCATATTTCAATGAGCTTGTAACTTTGTATAATCACTTTAAACCATGAAATAAGGCTTTTCATCAAATTTCATGTCATTTAGAGGTCGCCTTGGTCATAAGCCAACGATACATAAATACAGGGACATTTTAGTCATTTTACACCTACCCTTGGTTTATCCTCTTATCATAATCTAATGATCCCCAAATTTCATACATAACCTTATCATGTCATATTGAGTCTTCTCCTAAAATTTCATGAGCAACATAATCTATTTAGTACGTTCCTAACTCACGCGCTTTATTGAAATCAACATTCATGTGGACACTAATGTTGAAAAACCTTAAATACTTGAAACTCCTTTGTAACACCAAGAAAGGAGCTTAACAAAATTCTCCTCTAAAATTGATATTATATAACCCTAGTGAATATTCTTACCTTTAATAAAACTTGGGATACTTAAAAATCCAACTTAAAATTGGAGTCTTGAAATCTTAGTTATGATAAATTCATCATTAATTTTTGACAAAAGTGGGTTTATATTGAGATTTTGCAATGCATTCGTGTAGGGGTATAAGGAAGATTACCACGAAACTTCTAGTTGATTTAGAGACAATGTCACACCTTTGTAATCATTGTGAATCTCCACCAAAGTCCATTTTAAATCATGGTTTCTTAAATTTAAGACATCTTGACAATCTCATACCGTAGTCCATCTTCATATATACCTATAAAACTTTGACCATGATCGTAATACCTCATCCAAATTGTGGCTCGATGCTTTTAATTCACCTCATAACTTTCATACTTGCTCATACGAAGCGGGAACAGGAATCATTAAATTCCATTCACTATAAATAAGGAATTTGGCTCTGAAAGTCGTAGGAAC
>NW_019647509.1:6594-7431 GCF_002806865.2 Cucurbita pepo subsp. pepo
CAAATTTCATGTCATTTAGAGGTCGCCTTGGTCATAAGCCAACGATACATAAATACAGGGACATTTTAGTCATTTTACACCTACCCTTGGTTTATCCTCTTATCATAATCTAATGATCCCCAAATTTCATACATAACCTTATCATGTCATATTGAGTCTTCTCCTAAAATTTCATGAGCAACATAATCTATTTAGTACGTTCCTAACTCACGCGCTTTATTGAAATCAACATTCATGTGGACACTAATGTTGAAAAACCTTAAATACTTGAAACTCCTTTGTAACACCAAGAAAGGAGCTTAACAAAATTCTCCTCTAAAATTGATATTATATAACCATAGTGAATATTCTTACCTTTAATAAACCTTGGGATATTTAAAAATCAAACTTAAAATTAGAGTCGTGAAATCTTAGTAATGATAATAACTTTGAAACAGCTTGACATTACTCGAAAAATTCATCATTAATTTTTTACAAAAGTTGGTTTACATTGAGATTTTGCAATGCATTCGTGTAGGGGTATAAGGAAGATTACCACGAAACTTCTAGTTGATTTAGAGACAATGTCACACCTTTGTAATCATTGTGAATCTCCACCAAAGTCCATTTTAAATCATGGTTTCTTAAATTTAAGACATCTTGACAATCTCATACCGTAGTCCATCTTCATATATACCTATAAAACTTTGACCATGATCGTAATACCTCATCCAAATTGTGGCTCGATGCTTTTAATTCACCTCATAACTTTCATACTTGCTCATACGAAGCGGGAACAGGAATCATTAAATTCCATTCACTATAAATAAGGAATTTGGCTCTGAAAGTCGTAGGAAC
>NW_019647510.1:0-1025 GCF_002806865.2 Cucurbita pepo subsp. pepo
TAATATTGATGCATCATGATAGGCATTCTAATATATTATCAGAAATTTGAAATTCACTCAAATCCATATTGTCTCCCTATATTAATGCTTCAATGAATTATGAAACAGCACAAAACGAAGTGATTCATTAATTGTAAAATAAAACGAAGTGATTCATTAATTATAAAATAACAAATTTATAGCATATTTTTTTTAATTTTCTCCCCTTTGTAATCATTAAAAAGAACAGTAAAAAAATAATAAAAGAATGACATGCTCCCCTAATAACATGCCTTTAAATAAGATTATAAAATACAAAATATATCACACCTAGTAATACAAATTCAAATTCAAGATATATCACAGCGAATAATACAAAGTTCAAGCCTATTTTTGCAAAAAAAAATTTCTTCATTGGTAAAAATATCTGCTAATTGTTTATTAGAGTTTACAAAATCAAGAATAATATGTCCATTTTTCACCAGTTCTCTAATAAAATGATGTCTAATGTCAATATGTTTAGTTCTCGAATGATGAACAGGATTAATAGCATAGTGTTATCACAAAATATAGGCACACTATCAAATTTTAATCCAAAATCACAAAGAGTTTGTTTCATACAAAGAATTTGAGCACAACAACTGGCAACTGCAATATATTTCGCTTTAGTAGTAGATAAGACAACCGAATTTTTATTTTTACTAAACCAAGAAACTAATTAACTATTAAGAAATTGACAAGTTCCACTATTACTTTTATGATTAAGTAAACTTTCCGTAAAATTCGTATCAGAATATCTTACAAATTTAAACTCAACATTTCTAGGATACCACAATTCTAAATTAATAGTCCTAAGCAAATATTTAAATATTTTTTTAACGACATGTAAATGAGTCAGGTAAAGTTAAAGATCCAATCATACCTCGATAAGATTTTATATCTACACATTTATCTTTTAAATCCTTGTCAAGCTTGGTAGATGTGCTCATTGGAGTTTATTTATTTATTTATTTATTTTTATTTTTTTTTTTTTTTTTTTTTTTTTT
>NW_019647510.1:6894-7426 GCF_002806865.2 Cucurbita pepo subsp. pepo
CGTCGTTCAGTACCCGATGTTGACAAGGTCCAACTACAACGAGTGGGCCTTGTTGATGCGCGTCAACATTCTCAGGCGCAAGGGTTATGGCACGCTGTCGAGCCAGAGGAAGGAGAAACAATCGAGTACCGGGAGGATCGGCTGGCGTTTGCCGCCATATTACGATCTGTGCCCCCAGAGATGCTGGCTTCTCTTTCCACCAAGCGCACCGCACAATCGGCCTGGGAGGGATTCAAATCCCGTCGGGTCGGTGTACAGCGAGTGCGCGGAAGGAGCTCTCGGAGATTCGCTTTAAGGACGACGAATCCGTCGATGATTTTTCAATGCGGATCACGGGGCTCGCCAACAGCATCACCACCCTCGGTGGTGGCATCAGCGAGACAGAAATCGTGAAGAAGATGTTGCAGGTCGTCCCCGATCACCTCGAGCAAGTCGCGATTTCAATCGAGACATTGCTTGACGTGAACGACCTAATAGTGGAAGAGGTGACTGGAAGACTACGTAACGTCGAGCAGCGGAAGAAGAATACCAC
>NW_019647511.1:0-2879 GCF_002806865.2 Cucurbita pepo subsp. pepo
AGTTCCCTACAAACCCCTGGTCTTCTGCCTACCCTTGCCTCTGGTGGTCTTTTCAGCATAAAAAGAGTATTGAATCAAAGCCCCCACACACACACTACCCATNGTATGAATCAAAGCCCCCACACACACACTACCCATTTCTCTCTCATCTTACTACGCAGCTGTTTGAGATATAAAAACGGATCCCTACGCCCATCTTCCGAAGCCGAGGCATAGACACAAGACAAGTAGATCTCCGGTAGCAAGGAAAGCGCATACACCCTTGCCAAGCTAGAAATTCCCCCCAAGCCATAAAACCAGTAAAAGAGTTTGAGGAAAGAAAGGAGGTGGTATAGGTTGAGTTGAGTGAGCTCCTTTTATCTAGCTCTACCACATGAATAAGCAGATTTAGGAATATCAACCGTATAGAGGCGGATTTCCTTAGAAAAGTAGAGTGGAAAGAAAAGAGAAGAGAACGAGGTTAATGAGGTAAAGAAGAATCAACCAAACAAAACCAGAACAGGAAGTCAATCCGAAAGCAAGACAAGAAAGAAAGAGTTTACAGAAAGAGAATGAAAGAAGGGAGACTGAAGATTCATTCCATTCTCCTTTACTGTGTTTGAATCAATGAGCTGCTTTGAAAGACTAAACTCCTTATTCATTCATTCGACTCAACAAGATTCATGATCCTTTGACTGATTGAACTCGTAAACTATCTCTCTCCTTCGGCTCTAAACAGCTTGCTTGGTTCTTGATCCTACACCTTTGACTCTATGTTCTTTTTCCTGAACCTCGCTCCTTCCCCTCGGGCTCCTCTTTCTGTATTCTTTCCCTCGGTAAATAGATAGAATAGGTGTTTGTTTGTTTCTTTAAGTCAGGTTTAAGGAAAGATGAAGACGACTGAACTACTGAACCTCTATTCCTGTCAGTTATGGTTCGTTATTCAACCACTCGGTAAGTAAATAGGATAGGCTGGATGAGAAGAAAGAAGAATGAGACAGAACTACTGAACGAACTCGGTAAATAGGCTGGCTGGATGAGAAAGTGTTTCAAGACTCCTTATGAGTTATCCTTCCCCTGTCAGTTTCATTGTTTCGCTCCTTCACCTTTCCAGTCGAGTAAATGAATTAAATCCTCTTCTCGTCTCACTGCTTCATAGTGTTTAGAATCAAACTTAACGGCTCAATCACCTCACCTATTTATTCGAGAACTGTAAACTCTTTCTCTTCTCTTTCTCCTTATTCGAGTGAGTCAGTCAAGACGAAAGATTAATTGGAACTCAATCACTTGAAGAACAGTAAACAGGGTCGCTTCGCTCCTTCACCTGTCGGTCGGTCTCACTGCTTTGTTCTTTCTTTCTCCTTCACTCCTTCAAACACTGTATAGGTTCAGCGTTTTATATAGCTGTTACAGGAATTGTAATAGTAAGAAAATCAGGCTATTGGCTGCATCTTCTGTCCTGTACGATTCTTCTTGCTTGAACTAGGTAGGGTTGAACTATTATTCTTTCACAGTAAGGTAAAGCGTCTTCTTCTTTCACCTATTTATTGGTCTCTGATCCCTATGGGTTTCACAATTCCATTGCCTGAACCTGAACCTGATTATTCATTCAATCCTGTAAACGAAGAAAATGAAAGAGAAGATGAATTACAGGAAGGGAAAACAAATGAAAGAAAGATTTGCTGCTCATGAACCTTATCCTGAACTCCGTAACCTGACGAGTAGAGAATGAATCAGAATCAGAAGAGAATGCAAGAAGAAGAAACCAAACCCTTATACTCAATTACCTTCCCTTCCTTCCCATGAACCTATCGGTCTCACAATTGCATTGCCTGTCCCTGATTGATTGAACAAGGTAAAGCATATGAAATTCATGATCCTGAATTACTTACTGAAGGAACCTTCTTGAACGAGTTTACAGTGTTTAGAGATAGTGAAACCGGAACCGGAACCTTCCTTTAGCAATCTCCTGAACCGTAACCGATATGACCTTATTCATTCAATCCTACACCTATGGATTCTTCTTCTTTTTCGGAAGTCACGACGAAACCGAAAACCTGAACCTGAACATGAGAGTAAATTCCTTGCAGCTCATGAACCTATCCTTATACAGTGAAAGAAGGGAAAGTCAAGACGAAACAAGAATGATCCTGACCCCTTATACTCAATTACCTGACCGGAACGGGAACCTATTTACAAAGAAAGAAGGGAGAGGAACGAAGTGGAAGTGCTCGACCGGAAGGGATATTAAATTCATTAGCAGCTTTGAAAGACTCAACCTTAAATTAAACGACTGATTGAACTCGGTAATGTAGAAGTCAGTCAAGACTCTCGATTCCTTCTCCGGAACCAAAGACGTTATTACCTTCACTTTACAGTCTCGTAAATTCATTAAATCAAAACCCTATTTATTTAGCGAGTGAAAGAAAAGAGATAGTGAAACCGGAACAGTCAGTCAAGACGAAAGAAGAATGATCCCACACTCCGTAACCTATTTGATTTATTCTTGAACGAGATAAAGCTATGATAATCACCTGAACCTTTACTGTCGAGCTACTTATTAATGAGACTGCACTACTGAACCTTTACCTTCTTTTTCTCCTTCGCTTGTCCTTTCTTTCCCAAGGATTTGCTCCGGTAATTTCATGAAAGAAGAAGACAATTCTTTCACTCTTTCACATAGGCTGGATGATAAGAACCTGCCGCTGAACCAATATGACCTGAACTTCAGTTCTTGTTCATTTACAATCAGTATTCTTGAACTCGGTAAACTCCTGACTAAATTACTTCCCTTTCGGAACTCTTGAACAAGGGAAATAGGTAAAAGACAAAGAGAAAGGAAAGAAAGATCAGCTCAATCACTACTGAACCTCTCCCTATTAAAGAGGTAGGTCATTTCC
>NW_019647511.1:6450-7424 GCF_002806865.2 Cucurbita pepo subsp. pepo
CAGTGATTGTGAACAGGAAGGAAAGACAGAGAAGCGACTTCCCCTTATACTTCCCGTCACCTAGCTCCTTCACCTCTACAACTCGGTTTCATGGCTTCGCTCCTCTCCGAGTCTTCGTTGCTTGGCTCCTTGCCTTGACCTCGTAACCTCGGGCTCACAATTCCATTGCCTTCTCCTCGGGCTCCTATTTATTCCTTCAAAGACAAGGTGGTAAAAGAAAATGAATGAAAGGATGTTCGAGCGTCTGAGCTCATTCACCTAACCTATTCTATCTATTGGTCTCATTCCCTTCTTTCACTGTAAACTCGGGAAACCAACCCTCTTCGAGTCTCGTTGCTTCGCTCATTAGCCGGAACTATTCTTGCGCTCTCGTTGCTTCGCTCCTTATACCTATTTACCTTATTCATTAGTATTAGTCATTCAATCCTGAACCGATATGTATTCCCTTTTCCTCTACTTTATTACCGGATGTAAACTCAAGAAAGCATATTCCTTCTCACCCACCTAGCATATTCTTTCTCACCTATTGATTCACCTATTCATTGTCGGAAGGAAAGAGGAAACAAGAAGAAATTCATTAGCTTAGCTGCTTTTCCAGACTCAAGCAAGAAACAAACAAACCTTTTCCTATCCTAACGAGTGAAAGAAAGAGTCAATTCTTAGCTACTAAACCCGAAACCCTTTCTGACGAGAAAGAAGAAGAATCAGATATTATATTCCTTTACAGGGGAGGAAATGAATGAAAGAAAGATCAGCTCCGGAACTCAATCACTTGTCTGTCCCCGGTTCCTTGTCTCACTGCTGGCTTCTTTCCGATTCCTTCTTAACAGCTCCGGAAGAGTAAGTCAAGACTATCGATGCATTCTCCCTGATTGTCCCTATTGATTCTTGAACGGTAAACAAGGTCGCTTCGGTCCTTTTCCTCTATTCCTTAACAGTAAACAAGGTAACCTTCTTTCACTCCCTCCTGTAAG
>NW_019647512.1:0-1386 GCF_002806865.2 Cucurbita pepo subsp. pepo
AAAGACTATGGCTCCCCAGAAGAATTCCTTGCCCAGGTAACAATCTCCGTCCCCTTATCTATCGACTTCTTTTTTAAGTCTATCGCTAGTAGGTATTGTTCGTTTTAGGCCATTACATATCACTGCAACTTCACAGTTTTAAAACGCATCTGCTATAGAGAGGGTCTAGCCCTACTCCGACTAGTGCCTCGTACCATCCTATAATTGGCTCTGATACCATTTGTAACCGCCTAAACCCATCGCTAGCAGATATTGTCTTATTTGACAACATCGCGATTTGAAAGCACGTCTATGGGCCAAAGTGGACAATACCTGCTAGCGGTGGGCTTGGACTATTACCAATGGCATCAGAGCTAAACATCGGGTGGTGTGCCAGCGATGACTCTAGGCCCTAGGAGAGTAGATTGCGAGATCTGACCTCGGTTGGAGAAGGGGACAAAACATTTCTTATAAGGGTGTGGAAACCTCTCCCCCGTTTTAAGATCGTGAGGCGGATGGCGATACGTAACAGACCAAAGCGGACAATATCTACTAACGATGTCACTCTCGAAATGGTTGAAATCTGTTTGTTACTTTGGAAATCACTTGAAGACATCATTTTAATATTTCATAATCAATTTTGCGTTTGAAAACGTTGTTGGCTGTTGAAATATGTTAATGTTATTCATGTCAGATTTGGTTGAAACTAGAACAGAAGAGTCAATTCACATGCTTCAATTTGGGCTTTGCAGGTTGACTATTTGCTGGGAAAACAAGCCTACTTTGGAAAGACTGCTTCTGAGGTAATTTTCCCATTATAGAGTTGAAAAATGATGCATTCACATTACAACCAATACAAACATAAACAGGAACATGTTCTGTTCTGTTTTTCCGACACAATCCTCAACCCCTTCTGTTCTGTCTCGTGAAAACTAAAAACGAAACTATCTTTACATGTTTCATTGTGATTATTCTGGACCGAAACGACCCGAACTCATTAAAATCTTGATATTGATTAGGGTGGGTTCGACCCGGACGCAGTGGCAACAGCGAACGTATTGGAGAGCTCGGTGTCGGAAGTTGGAGGACAACCATACTACTACTTGTCTGTGTTGACAAGAACTGCAGATGGAGATGAGGGTGGGAAGCACCAGCTGATCACAGCAACTGTGAAGGATGGAAAGCTTTACATCTGCAAGGCACAAGCGGGAGACAAGAGGTGGTTTAAAGGAGCAAGGAAGTTTGTGGAAGGTGCAACTAGTTCTTTCAGTGTTGCTTAAGAATGTTGTTTAGTAATGTGTGTACGAGCGAGAGAGAGGCGTTTGTTGTATATTTTGGAGAACACTACCTTAGCCAATGAAAGGGATTGCCAGTGTTTGTGTTGGTTAGTAAGATGAGAGGTGTAAC
>NW_019647512.1:6316-7424 GCF_002806865.2 Cucurbita pepo subsp. pepo
ACTACATTAAACACCACAACATGAGGTTTTAGTTATTGCCATCCCTTGCTTGGCAGCAGTGAACTTGGTTGTAGCAAGGTCGATCCTCAGGCTATCTTTTCAAGGTTGGAGCTTGATTCGTACCACAGTAACAAAAAAAGTCATCTCCGTCAATGGAGAAGGACCTGCACCAACAAAGACTACTAACTCTCTTCTTATTCCTAGCCTTCTATTACGGGTCTAGGAAATCAAGAACCCGAAATATGAGGGATATCTCAAATTCGAGAAGCGTGGGCAGGGCTTCAAGGAAGACCAACTTATTTGTTGAGGGTTGTTGAAAGGTGGAATTCCACCAATATAAAAAATTGAAGACCGGGGTTGGTTAAAAGCTTCAACCATGTACGATACCAATTGTAACAAAGACCCTGTACAAATAACCATTCGAAGAGATGTGTGTGATCTTTCTTGAGCAAGCTTAGCTAAATTTGCTCCTAGGAGTCTTATGTATCTCAAGACTGGGATGATCTCCATTGAGATTTAGTATTTCTTTAGATTTAGTAGCTGCGCTATCTTACCACAACAACTGGACAAAAAAGAAGGTTGTGTAGGTGGCCTCATTATCCACACCTGTAGTTAGATGAAGTGCGGGTCCTGAAGTGCTTTTTAAGAGCTCCCACGCATACTCTAGGTCATCACCACCACCTGCACCTCACATCTTATCACAATAGGACATGTTAGTTGTATATTGTCTCTTTCAACTACATTTGTTCCAATGGTTCCTAGCCTAACAGAATGCAGCAACATGGGGCAACTTGCACATACCGCCATCTTGGAGGATGGAACCCATCTCGATCTCTACTAATTAGATATGGGAATTGGTGAAAGGAAGCTTTTTATTATTACTATAGTAAATAGGATCAAGAAAACGCGTGGGTTCCATTTGTAAACGTTGCTCGTTTTATGTTTAGAAACTAAAATTGGGTACTTCCCTGGGGGACCCCACTGATCAAGCCTTATAGTTTGATCGTTATGGTACAACCATATCATTTCAAAGTTCATGTTTCTTTCACCTTCATACTCGATTTTGAGCTTCCTTATTTAATATAAATTCTGGGTCTTTTTCTTCACT
>NW_019647513.1:0-1938 GCF_002806865.2 Cucurbita pepo subsp. pepo
AAGATTGAGTAAGATGCACAGAAGAAGATATTATATTCCTTTGGAACCTTCTTTCACTCCTCTCCCTATTCTTTATGGTTTCGTAGCTTCACTTATTCGCCTATTTATTCAAAGACTGTAAAGGGGGTCAAGCTATTTTACGGTCTCGAATCTATTCTTTCCTGAACTACTGAACCTGATTAAACAGTAAACTCGGTGAAGAATCTTTGCTTTTCTTTCCCGAACAGTAAACAAGGGTTGAACTACTCGAGAACGAGGTAACCTGATTGAACCTATTAATGAATGAGAGAGAGTTAACTGTCAGCAGACTCAACTCCTTTCCTGGGAGAAGAAAATGAAAGATGACTGAGAGTGAACTGTCAGACTCAACCTCAAGCTCCTTCATCTAAACCTGATGGAATTCGGTAAACGAAATCACTACTTTTCCTTCCTATTTCTTCGGGGTAAAAGCCAAAGATCAAGGAAAGCCGAAACAAGAATCAATGAAGGAGTTAGCAGGCATTACTGTGTTTGAAAGCCAAAACTCCTTATGAATGAGAGAGCCGAGCCGGAACAATCAGTCAAGACTCTTGACGCATTATCCGGAACAGTCAGGAAAGACTAAAGCAAGAAAGATGAATTCGTCGAGTTTACAGTCTTTGAAAGAAAAGAGCTACTGTGCCAGGGGATGAAAGACTATCGATGCATTCTCCTGATCCTCCTTTACCTATTTACCTTATTCAAACGACTGTAAGGACCCTTAATGATTTTGTTCATGCTAGACGATTGTAAAGTTTCATCAGAGGTTTTTACCTAAGGAAAGCAGCTTCAAGCTAAGAAATTCTATCTCCATATAACTGTCAAACCTTGTAATAGCTTTTTACCTAAGGAAAGGTGCTGAAAGAAAAGATTTTGTATCCAGCATAGGGGTAAAACATTAAAAGCGGTTTTCCCCTAATAGTTGGAGTTGAAAGAAAAGAAATTCTATCTCCATATAACTATAAAACATTAAAAGAGGTTTTTCACTAACAAAAGCTACTGAAAGAAAAGATTTTGTATCCTCCCCCGTATTTTTGGGGATCAAATCTAGTAAAGGTAATTAATAAGTCAATCATGAAGATGAATGAGAGTTAACTGGAAGTCAATCCTCAACATTCTTTCTCATTCACTATCAGGAAAGACTATCGAAGAATCAATGAGAGTGAACTGTCAGTCAATCCTCAAGATTCCTTCTTGATCTTGATCTTCCCCTTCACCTATTCTTTAGGGTCTCGAATCTCTTCTTGCTTTTCCTATTGATTCTTGAACAGTAACCAAAGCATATGAAATTAATGAGAGTTGACTCTTCTCCCTATTTTGAGGTTCATTTCACTCTTTTAGGAGGTAAATAGGTTCATTTGGTTCATTAGCTAATGACTGGACTCTCCTGTAAACACTATCGATGAATGAGAGTTGACTCCGGCCTACACCTATCTATGGATTCTTTCACTTACAACTCCTTTCCCTCGGCTTCGCTCCTCTTCCTATCGGTTTCGTTGGTTGGTTGCTGAGCTCCTTTCTTTTCCTTCTTGCTTGAACTCGGTAAAGCAGCATTGGACTGATTTCAGTCTTTTAGTCGGAGGTCTGCTAATTCATTTAGTCGACTGTAAACTGCTTCACCTATCGGTTTCACAGCTTCGCTCCTTCACCTTCTTGTCCTTCTTCTTTCACAGTAAACTCATGAACCTCGTCACCATTACATTAATGAGACTGACCTCAATCACTTGAAGAACAGTAACCAAGGTAAAGCAGCGTCTTCATTTACTCGACGACTGTAAACAAGGAAGGGAAGGGTTGCACTACTGATCTTTCTCCTTATGAATCAAGGAAAGACTCAACAAGAAGAAATTCATTAGCCGCTTTGAAAGACTCCACGATGAATTCGACTTCTTTCACTCTTTGAACTCGGGAAACACTATT
>NW_019647514.1:0-5332 GCF_002806865.2 Cucurbita pepo subsp. pepo
CGAGTCTTTGAATGAAGGAAAAGGTTCAGCCAATGCAAATAGAATCCTCAGCAGCTTTATCGAGTAAAAGAAGTCATAGTCCAGGAGCGAAGACGAAGACAGATAGACTGTTTGAAGGGACGGGACAGGCAATGGAAGTGGGGCCAGGTTCTATGAGTTTACAAGAGAGTACATGAAATCCTAAGCTGTTTTACCGAGGTCAAGAAGGAAGGAGTGAATGAGTTACAGTTCTACAACTCTTGATTGAGTCTTTCTTCGGTTACTGATAAAGAAGATCAAGAAAAGAAAAGAGAACAAATAGACCCAGAATAAATAGTTGAAAGGAAAGGCGAGAAGCAAGCAGGAAGCTGTGAGACAAAGGAGAGAGAGGCTCGAAGCAGTGAGAGAGACAGACCGACCTAATTTATTGGGAAAGAAGAGACAGGCAAGGCACGCAATATCGGTTCAGTGAACGGGAAGGAGCAAAGAGAACGGATCTAGTTGCGTCTTACCTCTTAATTACCAAGTTCAATCAGGGTAAGGTTCAGGAATAAGCAGTCTTGACTTCCTGCTCAGTCGAATGAATATTATAGGAGAGAGAGGAAGGACATTAGCTTACTTAGCCGCTTTACCGAGTAAAAGAGGTTACGGGCAAGGGGAGAGAAGACATAGATAGTTCAACCCCAGTTGGAGAGGGGTGAAAGAGCGAGACCGAAGGGAGAGGGGTGAAAGAGCTCGACCAAAGGGCGAGACCGAAGGGAGAGCGGCAGGCAATGCAATTGGGAAATGAAACCGAGTTTACGAGGTTTAGGGGAGTTCCAGAAGAGAAGGGTCCCGTTCAGGTTCGTCAAATAGCGCTTTACCCAGTAAAAGAGTTAAAGAAGAAGAAGAGAGAAGTTGAAGGAGTGAACTCTCAGTCTTGTTTCGCCTTTCTTCGGTTACAGTGAATAAAAGGAGTGAAGGTTAAGAAGGAATAGTCCTGAACAGCAAGCAATCAAGGAGTTAAGGAGAATGAATAGTGAAACCCTCATAAATACCCCGAAAAATAGACAGAGGATAACATTTCTTAATAAATGGTACGTCAGAGTTTAATAAGGTTGTTACGGTTAATCAGTAATAGTCCTGAACAGTCAACTCTGTCTCATTAATCTTTCTTACAGGAGAGAGAGTAAAGGAATTCCAGAATCAGAATACAGTTTACCTCCGGAAATAAGGCAAGGAGAAAGAAAGAAAGAAATAGGTTCCGTAAAGTAGTCAAGTAGTTCCCTTTCTTCATAAGGAGTCGTGACTTTCAACACTTGATGAATAAGCAAGCAGGCAAGAGAAGAATCAGAATACAATAGGTTACGGGGAAGTAGTTCAGGGAATGAATACAGGAAAGAAAAGCTGAAGGAGCGAACGAAGCTGTGAGACCGACAGGAGTGAGGTTCCGGCACTCTCATTCTAGAACTGTAAAGAAAGCAGAATGCAGCTCTCTCTTTTCGTCAGGTGTAGGTTCAGGATAATGACATTAATAGGAAAGGGCCGAAGCCAAGGGGAAGGAGAGAAGGATCATTCTTGCTGAGTCTCCTTTTGCTTACTCAATCAACCTACTTACTCCCTTCTTCTCAGCCAACTGCTTTACCCAGTGAAATCAGGGACAGTAGCTCAGGCAATAGAATTGGGAAACAAACCGACAGACCAGACAGGTTAATGCGTTTACCCAGTTCAAGAAAGAAAGAAAGCAAGACAACAAGACAAGAAGAGGTTACGTACGGCCGGAGCAAGTTAAGAAGGAAGAAGAAAGGAAAGAACCAAACAACCAAGCTGTTTAGAGCCCAAGGAAGGAGCCGAGCCCAGGTGATTCAGTTCAGGAGGTTACCGAGTAAAAGAATACAGAAAAGAAAAGAAGAGGCGAATGAGCTCAGCAACGAGACAAATAACCGATAGGGGGAGAGGGAGTCCATTAATTAGCTAATGAACCCACTTGAGAAGAGAAGCTAGTCCAGTCCCCAGCCAGAAAGAAAGAAAAGGAGAATGCCTCTGAGTAGAGTAGTTCTTTCTTGGGCTCTAAACACTAAGGGAACAAGCGGTTAGTCTAATTCATCCTTCTTGCTTGAGTCTAGGAGAGGAAAGGAGAAAGAGCTGGTCCAGAATAGGTTCAGTAGTTTACAGTTCAAGAAGGGAGAGGTGAATGAGCTTGACCTTTCTTTACTTTACCTAGTGAAAGAGTGAAATCAGTCCCATGAATCCTTGTTACAGGAGGGAGAGAGAGAAAAAGAGTCTTTGAAGGCCAAGCCAATTCTGGGTTACTCTCATCTTCTCTTCTTTATCTGGGCTAATAACTGACACTTAAACTTAGTTCTGTCTGTGAGACCAATACAATAAAATAAGGAAATCCCACCTCCCTAGTGAAAGAGTGAAAGAAGGATCAGGATTAAGTAAGGGGCAGTAGTTTAGTAGAAAGAATCTTGCGTTGAGTCTTTAAAAGCTTACCTTGTTCAACCCTAGTGAAAGAAAGGCTAATGCAGTTCAGTTGAGTCTTTCGTTTACTGGTCAGGGAGAGTCAAGTCATTTCATATGCTTTCCCGAGTTCAAGACTGAGTTAAAGAAAGAAATGGGGTCCTGGAGCTTTACCGCCTGAAATAAGGGAAGGGCAGGGGAGAGAGGTTCGTTCCGGTTCAGTAGCTCATGGAATAGAGTCACAAATCCAATAAAAGGTCCTGTCCTATCCTAAAGAGAGAGTGAAAGAGTAAGATTCTCAATAGGAGAAGGGGAGAGCCATCTTTAGTCTTGACTTTCAGTTTCAGGAGAAAGAAGAGATTCGAGACCAGAAGTTAAGTGTAGTAAAGTCCAGGCCAGGACAGAAGAGAAGATGCTTTGCTTGACTTTAATCTATGTTACCTTGTTCAAGAGTGAAAGAAGTTGAAGGTTCCTGAAGGAGTGAAGGAGAAAGAACCAAGCAAGCAGTTCCGGAGTTTACTGTGATAGAAGGTGAAGGAAAGAAGAAGAAGAAGAGACCGGCCATATGTCAAGTTCAGGTTACGGAGAAAGAACCCATAGGAAAAGGGGCGAAGCCACGAGACGAGAAGAGGAGCCCGAGCAAGAAAGCCAGTTCCTTCCAACCCAGCCAGTCAGTTCCGGCCTGCCAGTTCCTTCTGAATTCTGAAACTTGACAGTCGTAAAGCATCCATTAAATAATAAATAATTGATCCTTACACGAAAAAGAGGGAAAGAAGGGACAAGTTCAGTAGTTAAGGAGACAGAATAAAAGGAGTGTTTGAGTTCAAGCAAGCCAGTAAAGGAGAGAGAAAGGCTTTACCCAGTGAAAGAAAGAAAGAAAGAAAGTAAGAGAATAAATTAAATAGGGACAAGTGAGTTAAGGAGAAATCATCCTTCTTACAGGCAGGAGAGAGTAAAAGAGGGAAAGGAAAGAAGGCACAGACAGAAGTAATAAATAGTCCGGTGAAGGAGACTGAATAAAAGGAGTGAAAGAGCGAGACCGAGTTCAAGAGTGAAAGAAGGAATCTTTCGTCTTTCCTTACAGTGAAGTCGAATTGATTCTTCGATAGTCTTTCCTGAGAGTGAAGGATCATTGATTCTTCTTTCGTCTTGACTTCTACTGAAACATTACCCTGGCCCTAAATACCTCGATTTGATCCCGAAAAAGAGGGTCAAGATAGACTTTGATACCTCAAAATACGGGAAAGATAGACTTTGATCTTGTTTTTTTCGTGTTTACAGTTGAGTTACCGAGGGAAATAGGGTCAAATGGACGATTTTATACCCAAAAACACGGGAAAGATAGAAAATAATTTCTTGAAGCTCCCGCTATTAAGGGAAAAAGGGAAATACCCCAAAAACACGGGAAAGATAGAAAATAATTTCTTTTTGCTGCAGCTATTAGTGAAAAACCGATTACGAACTTTGACCCCTATATAGGATAGAAAAGATTTTCTTTCAGCGGCTTTCCTTTCAACACTTTCAGGTTCAGTAGTTCCGGAGTTTACCTCTTTCCTGACTGTGAAGGAGAATGAAGGAATCGGATTTCATATGCTCTCATTCATCGATAGTCTTTCCTGACAGTTCAGTCGCTTTACCCTCTTCTCATCCAGCTTACCTAGTTTAGTTCAACCCTAGTAAAATGAACGAATCAATAGGGAGAGGCGAATCAGTCTCATTCATCTTTCTTTCTTACTTACAGTCGAGTAAATCAACAAGATAGAGGGGCAGGGGAAGGAGGAAGGGAATTGTTCAACCGACAGGTGAATGAGAAAGATCAGTGAAAGAAGGATCAGAGAAAAGAAAGAATGAATCGAGAGTTCAGACTTGAAAGACTTGAAGGGGAAGATCAAGATCAAGAAGGAATCGATAGTCTTTCCTTCCAGTTCACGATGACGAATGAATAAGGAGTGTTTACTCTTTCATTCATCTTGAGGATTTACTGAGAGTTCAGTCTCATTCATCTGAAGGATTGACTTCAACATTACCTCGGCCCTCAAAGCATCAATTTGATCCCGAAAAATAGGGGAAAGATAGACTTTTATACCCAAAAACACGGGAAAGATAGACTTTGATCTAGTTTTTTGAGTGTTTACAGTCTCGTTACCGAGGGAAATAGGGGAAAATGGACTCTTTTATACCCAAAAACACGGGAAAGATAGAATTTCTTTTCTTTTTGCTTCAGCTATTAAGGGAAAAAGGTCTTACGAACTTTTACAGTTATATTGGATAGAAAAGAATTGATTTCAGCAGCTGCTATTAAGGGAAAAACCTCTTACGAACTTTGACAGTTATATGGAGATAGAATTTCTTTTCTTTTTGCTGCTTTCCTTAGGGNCCCTCTAAAATGACCAACAAAATAGGGAGAGGATAACATTATTTAATAAATGGTACGTCAGAGTGAAAGAAGGGGAAGGGGAAGGCAGGTTCAGGAGCGAAGTTGCTTTACCTTAAGGGAAAGGAGTGAAAGAGCTCGACTAGAAGGGAGAGGAGTGAAAGCAAGCAAGAAAGCCAGCCCAGCCTGTTCCATAAACTCTAATGAGTCTTTAGTTGAGGAGAAAGGATCAAAGATCCAGAATGAAGGCAATAGATAGCATAGCGAGCGGGTCAGGAGTGAAAGCAAGCAAGAAAGCCAGCCTACCAGTTCCGGTTCAGGGGTAGGATCAAGAAGCCAGCCAGATTAGTCTTTTCTTCTTCTTCTTCTTATTCTTTAACTCAAAAAATAGAGATGATATGAACCAAGAGACACCATTCATACAATATACTTCAATGAAGATGTGAAGAAAATGTTGTCAAAATTATCAAAAGAGGTTGCAATTCATGTCACATTGAAGAGGAATGAAGTTTGATGGTTATAAATTTTGGGTGGGTT
>NW_019647514.1:6333-7422 GCF_002806865.2 Cucurbita pepo subsp. pepo
TAGCGAGCGGGTCAGGAGTGAAAGCAAGCAAGAAAGCCAGCCTGCCAGTTCCGGTTCAGGGGCAGGATCAAGAAGCCAGCCAGATTAGTCTTTTCTTCTTCTTCTTATTCTTTAACTCAAAAAATAGATAGAAGATAGAATTAATTAATTCATGGTACTTACACGAAAAAGAGAATGAATCAGGAGTTTAGTCTTCCTGTTCAGGATGACGAATAAAAGGAGTGAAACCGCTCGACCGGAAGGGAGAGGAGTGAAAGCTAGCCTGCCAGTTCCGGTTGAGGTTCAGGTTAATCAGTAATAGTTCTGTTAAACTCTAATTCTTCTTTCGATAGTCTTTCCTTACTGGTCCGGTTCAGTAGCTTAGGGGCAGGCAATGGAATAGCTTGACCTGCTCTTTCTTCTCTTCGTTTACAGTTCAAGAATGAATAACTCACAATAACGGAACAAGGAGTGAAACAGCTCGACCAAAGGGAGAGGAGTGAAGGAGAAAGAATCGTTGAGTCTTAGTTTACGTTTTTATTGTGAAAGAAGGAAAAGAAAGGTGAATGCAGAGAGAGGCAGGCCGGCCAGCCAGGAGGTTACTGTGAAAGAAGGTGAATGAGCTAAAAGAAAAGCACATCAACATCATTCTAATCCAAGCCAGCCTAGTTGTAGAGGTGAAGGAAATAGAATTGCTTTACTGAGAGGAGAGGTTAAGGGCAAGGAGCGAAGGGTGAAGGGGAAGAAGTCATAGTCCAGCCAAGCCAGGGTCGGGCCAGCAGTTACAATTAATCTACTTAATAATTTACAGTAGAGAGTAAATGGAAATGAATTAGCTGCAGCAGTGGCCGACAGGACAGGTTCAGCAGCAAAGGAGCTTCCCAGCTTTACCGATAGGGGAAGGAGTCCAAAGAATAGGTTCATCAGTCTCTTTCCTCTCCTAGACTTCCTTGTGATGCTTCAGCCAGGGAATATCATCAAAGGGGCCAAGCAGCGAGACGAGAAGTGAAAGAAGGTAAGTTCTAGTCAGTCAGTCAGGGAGAATACNAAGTGAAAGAAGGTAAGTTCTAGTCAGTCAGTCAGGGAGAATACAGGAAAAGGTTACAGAGC
>NW_019647515.1:0-451 GCF_002806865.2 Cucurbita pepo subsp. pepo
TAATTTTTATTCTTTCTTATTTCTCGAAGATTAAAAAGAAAAAAAAAGTTATCCTGTNGCCATGTTTTAATTTTTATTCTTTCTTATTTCTCGAAGATTAAAAAAAAAAAAAAAGTTATCCTGTCTCAAATATGGTTCGTTATTTGATTATTTTCTCTTGAGTGAATTTTAAGTGATACACATTCTATACCCAAGTAATTGCAAGATGCAAGCTTCACATTAGGGGGAATCAAAGTCCCAAGTATCAACGTCTTAAGTGTCAATTTTTACTCTCCATCTCAACATAAATTAAACTTATTTTCATGAAGATAAATATTTATAAAAGCAAAATATCTCAGAATCACAAAAATAAAAATGAGATATAGATACTAGACATAAATATGATACCAAATAGATATGGTAACATGTCATTCTTAAAAAACTAGAACACCGATGACAATGATACATTAAA
>NW_019647515.1:6938-7420 GCF_002806865.2 Cucurbita pepo subsp. pepo
ATGAGTATCTTTTCTATCCCTCCCTTCCTTATCGCTATATAAAGAATATGAAGATTATAAGTAAAAGTGTACAAGTAATTTGTTACTTTTGAACTTAAAATGCTTATAATTCAATTTATCTTTGTTATCAACAATAATTATCAAACGGTATATAATTTTGTCCAAGTAAGGTTGCTTCTCATTTCCTATATGATATCATAACACACCACGAAAAAAAATAACCTCGAGAGCGTGCCAAATTGAAGGAAATAAGTTTCGAAATTAAATTGGGGATAAGAGTCAAAATTCCTATCTACGATCTCAGCTGAAACGTCGTAGAATAAGCTACCCACGAGATCGAAAATCTGGCGTTTCGAGTGAGTTGCATACCGAGAACGATTTCTGGAAATTAAGGTCCTACACTCAAAGACGTTTCTCCAAACCAATTCCTTTTGCATGAAGATAGTGTTAGGATCGATACCAGTTGTTAGGATCGCACAACA
>NW_019647516.1:0-407 GCF_002806865.2 Cucurbita pepo subsp. pepo
TTTCACTGTAAAGTCTCATTCATCGATAGTCTTTCCTTCCAGTGCACTCTCGTTCATCAATAGGTTCAATCAGGTTACCTCGTTCGAGAATAACTCACAATCACGGAAGGTAATAGATAGAGGTTCCGGGAGCAAAGAGAACAGACCTCGTTCAAAAGGGAGCAAAGCTTCGAGTCTTGACTTTCTGTTTCAGGAGAAAGAGAAGAGAAAGAGTTGGTTGGATAGGACAGAAGATTAACCTATTTCCCCAGTTTACCTTGTTCAAGAGTGAAAGAGAATTAATTGCTTTACCAGAGAGTCAAACAAAGAGTGAAAGACGTAAGCTCAGCCTAGGTTCAGGAGAATGCAGAGAGAGTCTTTCTTTCAGGTTCAGGAGTAAGTAAGTAAGTAGGCAGAGGAGTCAAGTA
>NW_019647516.1:6705-7417 GCF_002806865.2 Cucurbita pepo subsp. pepo
AGAAAGACTAAATAGGAGCCGGAGTGAAGGAGAATGAATTTCATATGCTTTGTTTATAGTTCAAGAAGAATGGGTGGGTGACTCTCATCTTCTTTATTCAGTGAAAGAAGGAAAAGGCAATGGGTGAGACCAATAGAATAGGCGAATGAGTTTACAGGATTGAATGAATATTCCTCTCATGTAAAGGAAGGATAAGCTGCAAGGAATTGACTCTCATCTTGAGTTGAGTGTTTACTCTTCTTCAAGTGATTGAGTGAAGGAGAAAGATCAGTGTTTGAATCAATAAGTTCAGATGAGGGAGAAGGAATCTTTCGAGGTTTACCGGGAAAGAAGGATTGAAGGAGAGAAGCCTATTTACCGCGAGTGAAAGAGTGAAAGAACGGATTCGAGACCTACAAGTAAAGGACAGAAGATTAACAACCTATTTACCTAGGGAAAGAAGGTTCAGTCTCAGTCATCTCCCCCCTTCTACTAGATTTCATTCTCGTCAGGTTCCTCTCCCTTTCTTTAAACACTGTCAAGTCTCATGAATAGAGAGTCTTTCCTTCAAGTTCATGATTGAATGAATAAATAAGGTAAATAGGGTCAATAGGTTCAGGTTCCTTCTTTCATGAATTTACTCTTTCCCTTCAACCACTGCTCAGTCTAATTCATCTTGTCCTGGTTTCGTTTTCAATCAATTCTCTTTTCTCGGTTCCGGATTTCACTCCTC
>NW_019647517.1:0-367 GCF_002806865.2 Cucurbita pepo subsp. pepo
AACTAGCTCTTGGTTGGAATCAATCCATTAAGTTAGCTTTCGCTCTGAACGTTTTGCAAGGATTCTAGAAGGATCTCTAGCTTTGCAAAAATCTAGCATTGTTGGTGCTTATCAGATAGGTACGTTGAGAGTCAGTTGTCACTATCGGGAGAAAACAATAGTATGATCAGACGGACTCACATCGACAACCATCAACACGTAAACCTCAATATATGAATAGACACCCTCCCCAATATGCTAATAGACATCCTAGAGACTAAGAGAAGGTCCAAGAGAGTGAGGAACCATTGTGCCTTGAATGTGGGAAACAACATTAGGGTAGATGTATGGCTTGAATCTAGGGCTTGTTTCAGATGTAGTCATCAAG
>NW_019647517.1:6847-7416 GCF_002806865.2 Cucurbita pepo subsp. pepo
GACACTTTTGGATGGAACTACATTCAATATGTATAATGCAGTCTCCATTGCATATCCCCAAAAAGAATTTGGTAGTGGAGAATAACTCATCATCGATCGAACCATGTCTAACAAAGTTCTGTTTCTCCTCTCTAAAACTCCATTTTGTTGACGTGTTTCAGGAGCTAAGAGTTGGGATGTTATTCCATTTTCTATCAAATAGTCTCGGAAATTCATATCCATGTACTTTCTACTGCAATCTGATCGAAGTGTTCTGATGGATTTACCTAATAAATTCTCAACTTCAGTTTTGTTAAAAAAAAAGTCGTCGGCAGAACCGAAAACTCCGGCGAACGTCGGAGTTTTCGTTAGCACACGACCCACAAAGGGCGACTGAAGGCTGGGATGCCACGGAACTCGACCCCGACCTTCAGGCACCCCAAAACAACCTGCAAAGAACAAAAAAAAATAGAGAAAAATGAAGAGGACAGAGAAAATTCAACGAAACTCTGGCGAGGCCAAACCCTACGAAATCGACATCAAAACCTTCATTTTACGCAACAAAAGTAATCCCAGAACCTTTTACACAC
>NW_019647518.1:0-874 GCF_002806865.2 Cucurbita pepo subsp. pepo
ACCTGTGGCATCACACACTTGAAAAGATAAAATATAGTCAAGATGAGTGTAAAAGTTATACTTAGTAAGCCACCTACTTGTAACTCTCATCGCGTTCTAGGCTTAACAGAATCTGGGGGCTTCTCATTGGCTCTAAGACCTCTAGTTCTAGTCTAGTAACAGCCCAAAAATAAATAAATAAATAAATAAAAATTATTATAAACAAAAAAAATTATTATTAGGTAAAGAAAAGTAATAATAAATTAATTAATAAGTAAATAAAAATAATTATTCCCTCATCTCTCCCTCGCTTTCCCCAATAATCTCTCCTCAACACATTGACCGCAAAAATAAAACAGAAATGAAAAATGTCAAATTATTCCCTCGTCTCTCCCCTCACTTTCCCCAATAATCTCTCCTCTCTCCCCTCACTTTCCCCAATAATCTCTCCTCAACACATTGACATCAAAAATAAAACAGAAATGAAAAAGGTCAAATTTGAGAAAACTGCATCAAATTTATAGGAGATGGATTTGGAGAGATGATCAAGATTTACATGAGAGATTTGAGATTTCTCTGTAAGTTATATCTCAGATCAAGATTTACATGAGAGAGAGATTTGAGATTTCTCTATAAGTTATATCTCAGATTTTTTTTGGATATAGAATCAATTAAATTGGCCAAACTAATTGCTAACCTAATTGAAAAGGTAACAAACAAAAATAAAAAAGGAAGGGTTCTTCTTTATCCAATTATTTAATTTTATTTAGCAATTTACCTTGTCAAAGGTAACAAACAAAAATAAAAAAAAGAAAGGGTTAAATAGATTATTTTTTTCTCTTGCAAAAAAAAAAAAAAAAAAAAAAAAAAAAAAAAAAAAAAAAAAAAAAAAAAA
>NW_019647518.1:6662-7409 GCF_002806865.2 Cucurbita pepo subsp. pepo
TTTTTTTTTTTTTTTTTTTTTTTTTTTTTTTTTTTTTTTTTTTTTCTCTTGGCAGGTTTCTTCTAAGGTTCCGGGCATGATTTGTAACATATACAACTCGAGAAAAGAAAAACTACAACACCCAAGGACATGTTAGATCCATTTTTCCTTCCCCTGCAACTCGTCGGCTCAATCAACTTTATTTACTAAGAGGTGAGGTCACGATAGTGGGAAACAGCCAGCGACCACAAGCACACAAATGATAAACCATTCTACACTTATTCTGTCCCGAGACAATTTGAAATAAAAGGGTTTGACATTTCTTTTTCTTTTCTCACAATTACCACCATGTATAGGTATCTATTCTTCAAATTTGACCTACGCCGGCCCACAATCTTCAACTCAACTCAACTTAACTTCAGGTCAGTTAGGTGCACTCCAGCAGCTCCGACTCGACTTAGGCGGCATGTTTGGCTTAGATTTGAGTTATTCGGGGTTCCAAAACTTAGACCTAATGTCTTTGACCATTATGAAGCTATTTTTTTACGTTTTTGAGAGAAATTAAGGTCAAGATGACCTCTTTTTTTTTAATCAATATAAAAATATAATTTATATTAAATGAGGTGGGGACGGAGAAGATAATCGTTATCCTCAACTTTATTTATCTAACGGGTAAAAAATGTTCTCCACTCAGGTTTCGGATCGGAGTAAAATGAAGCTCTTTAATAACAAGCTCCTTTTATCCTCGATTCATTCTAGAAGCCCCTT
>NW_019647519.1:0-1722 GCF_002806865.2 Cucurbita pepo subsp. pepo
TATGATAAAGATTATGATATGAAGGAAAAATGGAATGGGTTGTCTTACATGATAATGAATAAAAACGTTGGGATCTCATGCATCATTGTGCATTCATGCATCCAGGAATACCCCTATTTTACGATGATACAGACACGTACACTACGAGGCAGAAAAATGATCATCATGTTTATCATAATCCTACAACGGTTGCTATGCCTAGCTGGTGTTCGACATCAACCGCTCTAGAGAATGCTTGCCTGACCATGAAAGGGGCCCGGAGGTGTGCGAACCGACTGGTGGGTTCATACTCGCATGTGTGGACCATTTGTACAACAGTAAATACACATCCCAGTAACTCGTTTAGTATGAACACCTAAGGAATATAGAATTATACGATAGGTCCTACACATGATTGTATGTGTTTGCATCTAACCGCAATAGTGGGGGCCACATACCGAGTATTTCTTTTAGTACTCAAGTCATGTGCTACTGCTATTTCCGGTAAAGGCAATGCACCTCTGTACGACTAACGACTACATAGCCATTCGAGACCATGAAACATGCAAAGGGTAGTTGTATTTATTTTCTTAGAGTTAGATTATAATAGAGTGTTTTTAATTATAGCGTTAAGCTATTTCATTTAATATTTTGTTGTGTCGTTTTAAAGATGTTTTCGAACACGTAACTCTATTGCAGTGTTTTAAGATGAAATCTATATTTTATGATAGTGACTCTAGGTAAGCAGAAATCTAGGGTCATTTTTTTTAACTAAAAGAAATTAAAAAAATAATAACCGAGGCTATATGAGGTTATATAAACCATTAAGCATTAAATAATTATGGGCTTTTGAACATATTAAACTTCTAATTTAACATTCAAACTATAATTATATTTTTATAAATCGCCATAGGAGTTGAATATCGATAATGACTTTTTTCGGTTGTATATTATATTTTAAAAGCTATCAATTATATAAATATGTATATATATATATATAAATAAAGGTGGTGCGTTGAAAATTTTGCATCATGCAACAACCTTATTACCTAAATCATTGGCCTTCGACTTGCAATAGATTGTTAGAAGTTCTCCATCCCTTTAATTAAGAATGGTCACTTTCTAAGGCGACTTTGGAAATTCGAGAGATAAACAAATGATGACATTAAAAGTTGATGCAAACAAACAAATAAAGACAATTCATAGCATTCATTTTTTGATGTGTTTACAATGAGTAACGACCCTAGATTCCTATTTAACTCCCATTTTCAATGGATTCTGATTTTAGGCAAGATATCTAATATCTAAATAATTGCAAAAGATAAAAGAAAAAGAGTTATGTTTTACGTGCGAGTATGGACCCACGAGTCGGTTTGCACACCCCTGGCCCCTTACCTTGTCGGGCGAGCATGCTCTGGTAGCTCTCTATGCCGGATACCCGTTAGAAACGGTAGCCGTCACGGCAGCATTACGTAAAACATAGTGAAAGTTATCCTGCCTTGTGGTGTACGCGCCCATACCATCGTGGAGGAATACAGGTATCCCCGAATGCATGAGCGCACATTAATGCATGAGGTCCCAATATTTTTTCATTTTCAACATTATTAAATATAACCCCCGCTATCATTTCATTGATATCATACCATTTCTCATATCAGTTATCACATCGTTCATGCTTATATCGGGATTATATTTCATGTTATTTATCGTTATACATGTGATAACTGTCTAAATGTAGAGTCA
>NW_019647519.1:2951-3735 GCF_002806865.2 Cucurbita pepo subsp. pepo
TCTTGATGTTTGGACCAAAGTTCTTCCAAACCAGAGCTTCAGATTGTCAGAAATTAAAAGTTCGTCCTTTCTTCATAATATCTCAGTGTTTAGTCCAAAGTTCGTCCAAACGTCCATTCGTTTGGCATAGAAACCTGAACTTCGTGGCTTGAAGAGTCCGTTTCATCTAGAATTTGACCTGTTAGAATCTTAGAGAGGTAGGAACCAAAAGTAAATCCTTTCCAGAGCTTGTCTCGACGCTTGTGTACATGTTAATCCTTTCTAGATTTCGGACAGAGATTTGTCCAAATTTCGTCCTTTCTAACCCTTTTGAGCTTTGGTGAGTTAAAAACCCAAAGTTTATTCTTTTTGGAGTCTTTCTTAGCGTTTGGACCGAACTTTGACCCATTAGATGTTTGGAGGACTGCAAACTCAAAGCTTGCCCTTCCTAGAGTTCATTTCGAAGTTTGTGCCAAAGTTCGTCCAAACTTGGACCCGTCGATATTTTGGAGACTTAGAGACTCGAAGTATGTTGCGTTCAAAGTTCGCCAAAACCTTGGGCCTAATAAGTCTTCGGAGGGTTTTAAAACCAAAAGTTCATCCTTTCGAGAGATTGCCTCGACATTTGTGTCAAAATTCGTCGAAACATGAACTTGTTAGTGCTCTATCGTGCTGGGAGCCAATATTTTCTTGATGTTTGGACCAAAGTTCTTCCAAACTAGAGCTTCTAAGAGTTGAAAATCCAAAATTTGTCCTTTGATCACACTGTCTTGACGTTTGGTCCAAAGTTTGTCAAAACTTAGAT
>NW_019647519.1:6471-7402 GCF_002806865.2 Cucurbita pepo subsp. pepo
AGCAAAGTATAGAGCATCGGCTGGAGCAGCTCAGGAAAGTACATGGTTGAAACTCTTGATGGAAGATTTGCACCAGAAAATTGAGTATCCAATATCACTTCATTGCGACAACCAATCTGCGATTCGCCTAGCAGAAAATTGCTAGAACAAAGCATGTGGAGGTGCAGTACCATTTCATTCGAGAGAAGGTTCTAAAGGAAGAAATCGAGATGTAGCAGATCAAGACAGATGACTAAGTGGCAGACTTGTTTACAAAAGAGTCGAATACGGGCAAACACGAGAGTTTTCTCTGTCAGCTTGACATGGTGCGGCGATTGAGAACTAGTGCTGAGGGGGAGTGTTAAAATATTATCACTGGCCCGATAGAGTCAAGCCCAATAATTGTACTAGCCCATTGCCTATTTATTTTTGTAGAGATTTTAGGAAATATACTAGACGTTTTAGGAGAGAGATCTCGATATTTTAGGAAAAAGATTTACATTTGTTAGGTCTAGATTGCCTAGGGAATAGTATAAATACCCCATCGACCCAACCTAGTTTTTCATCCCAAGAAATTCCAAGCATTATAAAGTAGTAGCATTCTACAAAGTGCCTTGTATTCTCTTCTCGATTGGTCTTAATCAAAGAGTGCAAGTGTTTCCCACAGAGATTTATGTTCAACATGCGGTACGCTTCCAATTCATCCCAGAGTGCTTTGAGCTTGGTGAAATATGCTGACAGTGCCATGGTTCCCTATGACATCATTGTTATCGACATTTGTATCTGAAAAATTGCTGGAGCATTCTTTTGTGAGAATTGATCATGAAGATCAACCCACACTTGATGAGCTGTCTTGGCGTGAATAATTCCATCAGCGATATCTGCTTTAACTGAATGAGTTAACAAAGATGTTATCATACTGTTGAACTGATTCCAGAGTTCAAATTCGGTT
>NW_019647520.1:0-1049 GCF_002806865.2 Cucurbita pepo subsp. pepo
CTAATCTGAATGAGAGAGCTACGACACAATCAAGCCCTCCATGAACAAAATGGTGAATTGAATCGTACCAGTCTGGGGATTCTTACTGTTTGACTTCTTTTTTCTTCAATGTTGAGATGAGAAGCAAAAACTCAAGGAATTGGAATTCTCGTATCCCACCCATTCGAACTGATATCATCTCAAAATTCTCCATGACTGTTTATGTCTGCCGTATGACCACTTGATGAAACAGGGAAATCCCCGAGACTACTAGAAGGATTCCTTTTTACCTGATAGGTACTGTAAAAGGTATTCTAGTGATCGGTTCAATAGGTCTTTGCTTTTTCCGTTCATATTCCGGATTGGGGGCATCCTTGTAGTAATCCTATGAACTGGGTTGGACCTATTTCGATTCAAAATGAGAAAACAACCGGGCAGCAGTAGGAGCCCTAAAGAGGAAAGAAAGGGGCAGGAGCACTTGACCCTTTATTAAATGCAAAGATTTTGTATACCTCCCTCCTGTAAGAAAGAAGAATCAGTTTTGAATAGGACTCAAAAGGCAGGGGTGAGTGCAGTAGACGTTTGAAAGACTATATATATAGAACTCAAATCTTTCATCCCTTTTTCGAAATAGAATAGAATAGGCTGTCTGTGGCGAGACTCCTATTATTGCAGTTCTTTACCCCGCCGCTAGTCGCCCCTGTATGGGAGGGGTCAAGCTTGGAGACTGATCATTTGTGGGGAATCAAACTATCACGCAACTTGCATTCCGGTTTCACATATCGAATGGGGGAGTTACGGTTTTATAAGGATTCCCTATTGCTGGCATACTGGTTTTATAAGGATTCCCTATTGCTGGCATAGCAGGGACTAAAGAAAGCATAGTTGCACAATTGCCTGCCGGACGGACACTAGTGAGTC
This sequence comes from Cucurbita pepo subsp. pepo, assembly GCF_002806865.2. Taxonomy (NCBI): domain Eukaryota; kingdom Viridiplantae; phylum Streptophyta; class Magnoliopsida; order Cucurbitales; family Cucurbitaceae; genus Cucurbita; species Cucurbita pepo. The sequence continues at coordinate 901 of NW_019647520.1, forward strand.
TAATGAATTTCCTACTAATTTCGGCTTATCCAAAATTGGACTATTTGCAGCCGCCTTCTGTTTAGCTTTTCATTACAAACAAAGTGATTGAAAAAGACCCTTCTTTCTCTACTGCTTCCTGGCGGACGAATGGAATGATTGATAGGCAC
>NW_019647520.1:6931-7402 GCF_002806865.2 Cucurbita pepo subsp. pepo
CGGTTCAGGTTCTTCAAACAAATAGCTTTAACGAGGGAAAGAAGAATGAATGAATGAATAGTCTAGGGTCAAAGACGCTCGACGAGAAAAGGGAGGAGAGGGTCGAAGACGCGAGATGAGAAAAGGAGAGGGGTTCCCTTTCGTCTTGACTACTTCCTAACAACCTGACGAAGAAGAAATAGATAGGTAGGTTCCAGATTGAATGAATCAGGTAAATAGCTGAAAGGGGAAGGAGAATGAATAAAAGGAGTAGTTCTCTTTTACAGTTCATAAATAAATAGGAACAATTGAGGGAAGGAGCATTCTTGTTTGTTGGCTGAGTCTTTCCTTGTTTACGAGGGGTAGGCAATGAAATTGTGAAACCGAGTTGTAGAGGTGAGGGAGCAAAGCCATGAAACCGAGTTGTAGAGATTCAGGAGGTCAAGAAGGTGCAGGGGCAGGAGAATGAAACTAGCTCTTTAGTTTACCTTA
>NW_019647521.1:0-7401 GCF_002806865.2 Cucurbita pepo subsp. pepo
TCGATTTGCATTGGGGGGTTAGTTAGGGTGGAGGTTTTCACTGGCTCCGGTTTCATGTCATGATGTTTTAACAACAAATTGACTATAAGGAAGTATTACATCTTGATTTTGTATGGGAAAATAGGCTAATTATTAGCTAGCATATCTCATTGATCTACAAAGATCAGACATTAATGATGAACCAAATCAAGTGGACAGTTACAAAGAATACAAATACAAAGGAAAACCAACCATTCCTTTTTTGCATTATTCAAAATATAGGGCTATACGGACTACTCGAACCGTAGAACTTCTCGGTAAAAGAGAGAGAACTTGTTATTCTCCGAAACTCTTTCAAAGACCCAACAAACACGCATTTTGTGCATTGGGCTCTTTCATTAACTGCTAGAAATAATAAGTAAGCCAGTTAGTTAGTCTGTCTACCTCTTCTTGACAGAAAGAGATGGTTCCATGTGCTCTGATTCATTATTTTGATTCGAATGACGCTAGGAGAGGAGCACTACCAAAGTCTTTCAAAGAAAGAAGGGTTAGCCTGACCTAGGGCTGCTTCTGACCTAGATCAACTACTTAATTAAGTGAAATGGAATCTCTATCGTCCTGCTTCGGCTTAAATAAAGAAAGCATCAAATATGAAACTTCATACACACACCTTCAAGTTCTTCATAAGATAGGAATAGGAATAGGACGAAAGAAAGATCATTTAGTTTGGGAGGTACGGATACTCACTCATTATGCCTAGCATTGAATAGACATTCCACCTTATCAATCAAATCAATGATGGATTTGTTTTAGTGCCTAAATGGGGCTGGGGCACTCGATTCGGACCGAACCTTTCTTTTGTCAGGCTACTCTTCTCTTGTTTTCTTCCCTAAAAGTAATAGGGTAAAACATAGATAGGTGGATCAATAAGAGAAACCAACCTTTTTGGATTACATGATGTACTTCTATGAAAACCATTGGCGTCCGGGGAAACGAGGTGCTCTACCAACTGAGCTATAGCCCTTGCGTGATACTTCTCTATTTATTCTATCATGTAGATTCTTTCTTTCTTGTTGTCAAGATGAATATTCTCTGATTGATCCATTTTCTTTCTTTCTTTGATTGGTATTGCTTATCCATCCATAATAGTAGATTGATAATCTATCGATGTGATAGGGCCCACCCATTTGTTTTTCTTTGTGATGAGAAATGACCTACTTAACTCGGCAGTGGTTAGAGTATTGCTTTCATCCGGCGGGCGGCGGGAGTCATTGGTTCAAACAAAGCCAATAGTCGAATAGTAGGTAGAACTTCAGAGGCAACGGAAATAAGTTGTTCGACTCAGTTCTATTGATTTTCTATCTTTTCCATCCCACACTCTATCTATATTTCTTTCATTTTGGCATTTCACGATTATTTAGACGGATTAGGTACGCCATTGATAGCCTCTACTCGTGTCCTAGCTTGTCTGAGTGAGAGCTCCCTCCTCAATTTGCCTCTTTGTCTCTTGCCCTGAGTTTTCCTCTTCCTCAAGTTAGCTTCCGCTATTGAAAGAGTTTGCTGAGCTTCTTATGGATCAATCTCACTAGCCTTCGTAGCATCATTTACTAAACTAAAAGAGTGACCTGACCCACCCCTCACTCATTATTGCCTATTCTATCTAGCAACAAAACCACCCAGCAGAGCCATCGTTAACCATCTCTCATTATCTGGAAGGAAGGCGTATTCTCAAATACCTATATCTACACCTGTGGCAATAGGTGCGTGATTTGGTAATACACCAATTTGTCCACTATTCCTAACTCTTCTCATTTCTTTCACTTGCCAATTCGATTCGGAATCAGGACACTCAGATTTCAGGGCATTTCTTCACCTTGCTCTACATTTCTAACCTGAGCAATAGCTTCATCGATGTTACCCACCAAATAAAGGAAAGGGCTTGTAAGACCATCTAATTCTCTGGAAAGGATGAATTGAAACCAACCCCTCCTCTAATTAATTCTTTCTGCTAGGCCAACTCCCCGAGGAACCCATAAAGACTTCCGCTACGAAAGAAAAAAGGGTTGTGATAAGAAAGGCTCCATTTTGCGTGCTCGTGCTATGCCTCTTCGGATAATTCGGCCAACCCAAGGATAGCTCTTTAATGTCCTTCAGTTCTTTGTAACGTTGTAAGGTTCACTCTGCAGTTTCATAATCTTCTTCACCAACCATCTGAGGTTGTAGCAGTAGCATAGTTGACCTTGAATCGTCAGGAAAGGATCTACTGCTGGATATGGATAGATACCCCTTTGGCAGCTAATCCTCTTTCTAGTATGGTAGTAGCATCCAAGCAAACAAATGTGTGTGGTGGCAGGAGCTGGATCGCTTAAATCGTCCGCGGGTACATAAACTGCTTGAATAGAAGTTACGGACCCTTCCTTGGTAGAAGAGAAGTCATTCTTTCTTGTAAGGAACCCCTTTCCCTACTAAGAGTCGGGCGATAACCCACAGCCGAGGGCATTCCACCCAGTAACCCAGATACTTCGGATCCTGCTTCAACGAAAGAAAGAGAAGATATTGTCGAGAAATAGAAGCACGTCTTGTTAATTAACATCTCGGAAATAGTCCCACACCCCATAGTTAGGGCAGCAGTGAAACCAACTCTCATACGAGCGAGCTCCCGGCCGTTCATTCATCTGACCGTAGACTAACGTCAGCCACTTTTCCCCAATTCCTCATTAATTACTTACTCCGGATTCTTTCATTTCCATGTAAAGTCAAGATCCTTTCCGTCACGAGTACATTCACCTACTCCTCCAAATACAGATACACCTACTACTCCCTCCATGAGCTTTGGAAATGTTGTTGATCCATTCCATAATGAGTACTGTACACACTCCAGCCCAGCCCCTCGCAATGTCCCATTTTTCCTACACGCCGATAAGGGGCTAAAAGATCTACTACTTTCATTCCTCTTTCCAAAATAGATAGATCATTTTGTATCTAACTGGATAAAAGCAGGCAGGGGCAGATCCATGAATAGGAGATGTTGTGCGAGTATCTACAGGACCCAAATTCTCAATAGGCTCTCTCCAAGCACCTTGAAAATTAGGCCCAGAGAAGCAGTGAGCCCAATAGAATAGGTGAATGAGTGAAAGTGGCAACCACTGACCTTTTATTCATAGGGTGTAGAGAAAAGGGAGTAAGTTAAGTAGCGAGAAGAGGAGAGAAAGAGGAGTGAAAGAAGGTTAATCAGTCATAGTCCTGAACAGTAAATGAGAATGAATAAGGAGTAGTTCTCTTTTACAGTGATAGAAGGAATAAATGAATTAGCTAACCTATTTACCGAGTCAAAGAAAAGAGCTACTGAATGAATCTTGAGTCCGTCTTTCTAGGAGAGTCCATTTGTTAATTAGCTGCTTGACCTACGAGTAAGTGACTGAAAGGAGAAGATCAAGAAGCCGGGGTTCAGTAGTTCTGTCTCATTCTTCTTTCGTCTTTGTTTACAGTTCAAGAAGGAATAGGGGAATGAAGGAGCAAGAATATGCTTGACCTTGTTTACTGTGAAAGAAGGGAAGGGAAGTAGTGATTTCGTTTACCTAGTGAAAGAGTCTTTGAATAAAGAAAGAGGACCGCAGCAACGAGACCGGCCGGAAACATAGTTCAAGAATAAATGGGTTCGGGTTCAGTCTCTGATCTTTCTCTTTTCTTACAGCAGCTCCATCTGGGACAGGAGTTTCCCTTGTTTACTGTTCAAGAATCCATAGGAATAGGAAAAGGAAGAAGACGACGAGAATAGGTTCATGAGTTCACTCTCCTTCATTCATCTTTAGTATTTCTCTTTGTTTACAGGTCAGGGACAGGGAATAGCGGTTCAGGTAACAGAGCGAACGAAGCAAGCCACTTTACAGTTAAAGAATAACTAGGATCATGAGCTGATCTTTCTTTCATTTCTTGCCTTTCTCTTTTTCTGATGATTTAGAATAGAATTGTAAAGTAGTTAGTTCAGTCTCATAGCTTTACCGAGTGAGTGAAAGAAGGCAGGCTGGCTCGTTCAGTAGTTCTATCTCATTCATCTTCTCTTGCTTCAGTCTTTCCTTGATGAATAAGGGAGAGTCCATTCATTACTGCTTTACCGAGTTAAAGAATATCAAATAGGTAAAGAAAAGAAGACGAGTTGGAGAGGTTCAGTAGTTCATTCATTTACTCGACTATAAAGTTCAGGGAATAGCGGTTCAGGTTCAGCTCGTAAACTCTCATCTTGAGTTCAGTCTTGAGTTGAGTCTTTCCTTACTTAATGAAAGAGTGAAAGAAGGGACAGGTTGAGTAAGTAGTGAGAGGAGAAAGATCAGTGTTTAAATAAATAGGGTAGGGACAACAAGTGATTGAGTTTACCCAGTTCCATCAGTCAAAGGTGAAGGATCATTCTTTCCTCTTCCGGGGGAGTAAAAGAGTGAAAGAAGGAAAAGGATGTCGAGTCCCATTCTTCCTTCTTACAGGCAGGAGAGGAAAAGAATGAAATCTGTCGAATGAATCTTGCTTGAGTTGAGTGTTTACAGTGAATGAATAAATAGGGACAATCAGGGAGAATTCATCTTGCTTGAGTCTGACAGTGAACGAGAATGATTGTTCCATTTCATTCACCCATTATATTGGTTGAACAATTCCATTTACTGATTGTTTCAGCTTTACCTTGGTTACAGTTCTTCAAGTGATTGAGGACAGAGAGAGTTTACAGTCTTTGACTAAATAGGGACAAGAAAGGAGAAAGAGCAGTTCAAGAGTCAAATCAGTAGGAGAAGGAGTTCCGGGTCAGGCAATGGAATAGCTTTACCGAGTTCAATAATCATCCTCCAGTTTATCTTGTTTACTGTTCAAGCTGTTCAAACTGTTCAAGAAAGTTCATGAGGTTGCAGTTCCATCAATAATAGGGACAATCAGGCTCGGTAGTAGTTCAGTCTCGTTTCTTTCATGTCTTTACTTACTCTCATGTTTTTGTTACAGTCATAGAGGTTCGGGTTCAATAGCTAATTAATGAATTTACTCACTCTCCTGTAAACGAGAATGAATAAGGAGTCTCCACTCTTGTTTGTAACGAAACCGATAGGAAGAGGAAATGCAATTGTGAGACGAGAAGAGGCGCGAAGCTTGGAGACTGTAAAGGAGAGAGAGGATCGGAGTTCACTCTTTCATTCTCTGATTCTTCTTTCATTTTCTTCTTCTTCTTTTCTTACAGTTCAAGAAGGTGAAAGTTAATAAATCAGGTAAATAGGTAGTCAAGCTGCTAATGAATGGATTCCCCTTTACTGTGTTTGAAGGGAAAGGAAATCCTTGATTCTCAACCTACCTTGTTTACTGTGAAAGAAGGGAAAGAACAGATGAGAGACCGAGTTCAAGTTCTATTCTATTTACTGAGTGAAATAATAACAAACAATAGCGGAACAAGACAAAGAATTAAGTCGAATGAATCTTTCTTATCTTACTGTCGAGTAAAAGAGTGAAAGAATCATCCTCCAGCCGCTTTACCGAGTGAAAGAGCTACTGAACCTATTTATCGAATGTTTGAAGGAAAAGGTGTAGGAGTGAAATCAAGGAATAAAACAAAGCTGGAAAGAAAGGATCAGATCAATCAGCCGAGGAAAAGGATGACGAATCGGAGAGGGGCGAAGCAAGGAGCTCTCCTCGAATAGGCGAGGGGAGAAGAAGCTCGACGAGAAGAGGAGAGGGGAGAAGAAGCTCGACGAGAAGAGGAGAGGAGTTCAATCACTCTCATTAAGCTTTCTTTCCTCTTTACTCTCCGGTTCAGGAGAATGCAAATAGCTTTACCTCCTCNGTGAAGAAGCTCGACGAGAAGAGGAGAGGGGAGAAGAAGCTCGATGAGAAGAGGAGAGGAGTTCAATCACTCTCATTAAGCTTTCTTTCCTCTTTACTCTCCGGTTCAGGAGAATGCAAATAGCTTTACCTCCTCAGGGCATATCGGGTCAGGTTNAGGCATATCAGGTCAGGTTCAGTCGCTTGACCTTCTGATCCTCCTATTTACCTCCTTCCTTCAATAACAGATGGGAATTAGATAGAGTATAAGTAGAGAAGCTGATAGTTTACGAGTTGAAGGAGAACCAAAGCTAAGGTGTGAAGCGAACATCCTTTCATTTTCTTCGTTTACTTACAATAGGGAGAGAGAGGGAATCAAATCTTTGGGTAAAGGAGGAGGAGTTAAAGAAATAGGATCAGGAGGAGAAGAAGTAGTTTCTTTCTTTCGTCTTCTCTTACAGTTAGTGAATAAATAGGAAAATGAGCGAAAGCTGTGAGATCGACAGGCGAAGGAGTAAACTCTCATTCATCTTTAGTGTTTACAGTGAATAAATAGTTTCAGGTTCAGTCGCTGATCATCCCGCCCATTTACCGAGTCTTTGAAGGTCAGATAATAGAGAGAGGTTCCGGATTCAATGAATTGAAAGAATAGGGAGAGGTTTAGCCCCTTTACCTTCAAGCCTATATGAAAGCAAGAAAGGAGAAAAGTCAAAGAATCAATCAATAGGGTCCGAAGCTTGACCTTATTCTCATACAGCCTATTTCCCTTGTGAAAGAGTTCCTCTCATTAATCTTGCTTGATTGAGTCCACCTTCAAATAAAAACAGTAAACTCAGATAGTCTCGGATAGTCAAAGAAAGGAGAACGCATCTTGTTGAGCTGATCCCCTAGTTTCCCTTGTTTACAGAAGAGTCAATGAACAAGAACTGAAGTTCAAGTCATAGAGGTTACGGTGCAGGTTCTTCTTCTTCAAATAGTAGCGTAGCGCTTTACCTAGTTCCATCAGTCAAAGGAGAATGGGAATCTTTCATATTGATCTTTTACTGTTCCTCTGAGGACTAAGTAAATGAATTAATTAGCAGCTTTACCTCCAGACTCTAGAAATAGGAAGTAGCGAGACGAGACTGTAAATGTTCAGTGATTGAGCGAAGCTGCGAGACTCTAACTAAAAAGGAGAAAGGAGTTAAATCAGTCAAAGGTTACGGAATTCGTAAACAAGAATAAATCGTTCAATCAGAGACATGATAGATAATTCAATTAATAAAGAGTACTAAGTATAAGTACTAGTACTAGTAGTCTTGTCTTGCTTTCAGGTTCAGGGAATGTATAGTAAGCCAAAGGTGTGTTACGAGGGGAATAAGCTCAGCTACTCCATCATAAAGAATAATAGATAGGGATAGGGACAGACAAGAGTGAATTCAATCAGGTGTTACGGCTTTGTTCTTGGAGAAGAAGAAGTTAAGGAGGCAAGCAGCAAGACTCTATCTAACTAACTCATTAACTAAAGGAGAGGCTATGGCATTGTGAGACTATAGAATAGAAGGAGTTAAAGAAGGAAAAGCTTACAGAGTTCCCCGCCCGTTCGTAAACAAGAATAAATCATTCAATCAGGGACAGAAGTTCAAGATTCTT
>NW_019647522.1:0-2149 GCF_002806865.2 Cucurbita pepo subsp. pepo
TTTTTTTTTTTTTGTTGACGTAAATCGAATATCGACTTTCAACTCATAAGTTGTACGTCACGAATTTTGTTTGGTCATATTTAACTTACTCAAATAACTCGACTAGCTAACGTGAAAAAGATTACAACCAATTGTGTGTCATTTATTTTTTTAATGCTCTTTTAGTTGAACGGTTTGTAGTATTCTTGAGAAGGATCTATTCAAAAGTTGTCGTGTTTGGAGGCTAGCATGGTATACATCTATTTCGTAATGACCCTATATTTCTACTACCCTAACTAAACACGCGTAAATGCTACTACCCTAACTCCGGTTCCATGACCTTCATGGCGACATTGTCATCCGCGCTTGTTGACGTTGTCGTAGTTGAAGAGAGGAGATCGAGTGAGCTAACTTCAACAACCTCACAGTCGCAATAGAAACATCACGATGCAAGATCAGAAAGTCAGACAAAGTATTTATCTTTACCTGGGCAGATAAAATCACAAGATTGATTTTATGTTGGGGCGAGATTGTCTGCCCCAGATGCGTGTCATATGGCTAAGCCTGAGCTAGCTGAGATCTATAGACATTTAAATGACTTCTGAAGAGACTTTAATCCAATACCTCCGCTGGAGGGGGAATAGCATCCAGATAGATGAAGAGAAGGGTCGGTCGAAAGCTTTGGCCACGACAATTCCTAAATGGAGAAACAGTTCTAATAAAGTTGAGTTTAGATCAACTCTGATTTCAAGATAACAAGAACCAACGACCGGTACAAAAGCACTATTGACTAGCCAAAGTCATTCAAAGGATCGAGAATGCATCATATCCAATTGCTCCCATGAAGGTAGACTAGCCATGTTGTCCACATTAGTAACTTGAAGGGTTACATCGCAAAGAAAGAAGGAGATTCTGATAGAGAAGACACAAAAAATCAACAAACCAAGAAGTGGTTTTTAACCGTTCCTGACAGATTAGGAGAGACTCCTCAAGGCAAAGATCAGCTGGAAGCGCGTCGAGAGACCTGGAGCCAACCTCATCCTACACTACTAAGTTTTTGAAGAGTCGGTTGACAGGGACGTCACTAATTGAGGGGGGGAGGGGGGAGGATATCATGGTTATGCTTGTTCAAGGTGTGTTGTCTGTGGTTTTGTGCTGGATGTCTCAGTCATGCTTATACAAGATGTGTTGTCCATGGTCGTATCCATGTTCCAAATCCCTTCTACTTACTCTCATAAATAGTTAGGTCTTTACTATTCTTGTCGTATCAATACGGAGTGTATGACTGTTCACCAAAATCATGTTTATACTCACTCGAACTAAAACGCCCCAAAATATGGACTAAATTTTAATATTTAAATTATATGAACTAAATTTTAATTTTTCTCAAAATCACAAGACCAAACTTTTCGATGACGTGGAGAAGTGTTTCTGAGTTGAGTTGGGTCAGATTGAAATATTTTTAGACTAACCCAATTATTCTCGTTCTATGATTTTCCATCCAACTCTTATTAAATGTTAAAAAATAAGAAATAGAAATAGAATTAGAATCAGAATCGAACCTGTTTTCTCATTTATATTCATAAGCTTTAAATAGGATACAAACCACTAATATTTGATAATTGATTCAAAATTTGATTTTTAATAAAAGTAAAATCTCGTCCAAAATCTATTTATATATTTTTAAATATTTTTTAAAAAGTTATTAGAAAAATAATTAATAAAAAAATGGTTAAATAAATATAGTTTTATGGTGAAAATTCGTTAAATTTCAGGTTTAATTCGAATAGAATTAGGATTCTGGTTTGACGACATAAAATCAGCAAAACGATTTCAATGGCGAAGGTGATTCAGAGTTCCGACTTGTCGTTTCTGCCCTTTTAACCATTGGGTTAAAACCTAAATCTTAGCTAATTGTTCCTTAATGAGATGACTAAATTTAGAAACCACAGCTTGATTCCATGAATGTGACCACCCAACTAACCTCCACATATCAGTTTCGTTTCATATTCGAGACTCTAAAACCACTATGTCTACTAGCTGTCACGGGTCGTCTCTACTTCCTTTATAAACCTCGTTTTCCTTTCTTATTCTCCCGTCTTGTCTTAAGTACTCTCTCTTTCTCTCTGTGAAATCAAAATGGGTCAACCGAACAGTGACGCCGGTGGTG
>NW_019647522.1:3633-7400 GCF_002806865.2 Cucurbita pepo subsp. pepo
ATATATATATATATATATATATATATATATATATATATATATATATATATATATCATTTTGAAAATTTAAAATTTAAAATTTAGAAATCTAAATGATAATTTTATTATTATTTAAATATTTTTGGCTGATTATTAATATTAATAATTTGATTATTATTATTGTAAGAATGAAAAATAATTCAATTAAACAATAAGTAATATTTATTTTCGTCTTGTTATTTATTTTATTGTTGGAAAAGAAGATATTTCTGGCCACTTGTCGAGTCGTTGACTCATAATTACCCTTTTATCATGTTTCTTTGACCGAACTTAGTTTGTAAGTCAACTTTTTCGGATCTTGTTCATATTTTCCTACAATTTAAAATAACAATGGTGATAAGAAGAATAAGACTAAATTAATTAATAAATAAATACCCTTTGACTTTCTAATTTATTTTTAAAATATCATTAAATCTTCAAAAAATTTATTATATTTTTTCTTAAAATTAAAAGTCCCATGTGCCCTTGTGTTATTATTTTTTTTTTCCTTTAATGAGGTGGGTCTTGTTTTTTTTGGTCGAAATAATGATATGAAAGTGATATTATATTGAATTTTTTTTATTATAAACGTCAACCAATTGTAATTATTTGTTCAGGTGGATCATTTGCCTATCTAAGGGTAGAATTAGGAGACTTCGTGGCATTCATCGCGGCGGGCAACATCCTCCTTGAATATGTAATTGGCGGTGCTGCTGTGGCCCGTTCATGGACATCATACTTTGCCACTTTGTGCAATCATCATCCGAACGATTTTCGCATCCACGTCTCGTCTTTTCCTGACGACTACAACCAGCTCGACCCCATTGCCATTGTCGTGATCATCGTCATTTGCACTTTAGCCATAGCCAGCACCAAAGGCTCCTCTCGCTTCAACTACATTGCTTCCATTTTCCACGTTGCCATCATTCTCTTCATTGTCATTGCTGGCCTAACCAAGGCCAACCCGAAAAACTTCACTCCCTTTGCCCCCTATGGCCCTCGTGGCATCTTTGTAGCCTCGGCCGTTTTGTTCTTTGCATATGTTGGTTTCGATGCCGTTTCGACAATGGCTGAGGAAACTAAGAACCCTGCTAAAGATATACCTATTGGTCTTGTTGGGTCCATGGTGATCACCACTTTAGCCTATTGCATTCTTGCGGTTACGTTGTGCTTGATGCAACCGTACCAACAAATTGATGAGGATGCGCCGTTTTCAGTGGCTTTTGAGGCTGTTGGATGGGGTTGGGCTAAGTACATTGTCGCTGCTGGTGCTATTAAAGGCATGACCACCGTGTTGTTGGTTAGTGCTGTTGGACAGGCTCGCTATCTCACGCACATTGCCAGATCCCACATGATCTCACCATGGTTCGCCAAAGTGCATGAAAGGACTGGCACTCCAGTGAATGCAACAGCCACCATGCTCGCTGCAACAGCAATAATTGCCTTCTTTACAAGTTTGGGAATCCTCTCAAACCTCCTTTCTATCTCCACCCTCTTCATCTTCATGTTGGTAGCCCTCGGCCTAATCGTCCGACGCTACTATGTCAGTGGTGAAACGACGTCATCGGACCGAAACAAGCTCATAATCTGCCTGGTTCTAATCCTCGGATCTTCAATAGCAACCGCCGTATATTGGAGCTTGAGCAACGGCTGGATCGGCTTGGTAGTGTCCAATTCCATATGGTTTCTCTCAACTCTAGCCCTATGGCTGGGCGTCCCACAAGCCAAAAAGCCTCGTGTGTGGGGCGTGCCGCTCGTCCCATGGGTGCCTTCATTGTCAATCGCCATCAACCTTTTCCTTCTTGGGTCGATCGACAAAGCTTCATTTGAAAGGTTTGGAATCTGGACTGGGATTCTGTTAGTTTACTATTTCTTGATTGGATTACATGCTTCTTATGATTCGGTCATGGAGTCCAAGATGGTAGCAGGAGAAGTTAACAACAGTGTGTGAACGGGGAAGAAGAAGCTCAACTTTGAGAAATGGATCTCATGTTGTTTGAATTTATAATGATTGGCTTAGTGCTTTCGTTAGGGGACTTGTTGTTTATGTTTGTTATTGTGTTAGCAAGGACGGTGGTTTGTTTGTATGCATTTTATTGTACTTGTAAAAATTATAGATAGTTCATGAAAAAATTATAGCATATTAGTTGAGCATGAGACGTTAGTAGCGACCCTGAGTAAAAAGAAATTAAGGGTCGTTACCATTGTCCTATGCAACGCCCCTAATTTTCTTAACCTAATTAGTGATGTCACCCATGCATGTTTTAATCATGTATGCGAAAGTACATAATAAATACTTTTAAAATAAAGCCATATACGTACGTATTCAATTTAAAACAAGAAATTAAACAGAATATAGTTTTAAATATAAAATAATTGCATTAAAAACACCTACTGAAATTGAATGCGTCTCTATCATGCCCTATTCGAACTTACATGGTCTTCCCAACTTTCACCATCATCCGTGCATGAGAGTTTTACCTTTACCTAAAAAAAATATAAGAGTAGCACGTGACTTGAGTATTTTATGATTTACTTAGTAAGTCACCCCACCATTGAGGTTAACAATGTAATCACACACATAACATGATTGGATCCTATCTTAAAACTATCACATGGCCTTGGACTCTTTCCAATTCCGAGTAAGGTTGGATGTGTAGTACTTTTCCACACACGAGACCCACGTACGCGCACATGGACTCACTAGATGGGCTTGTATACGTACCCCTTAGGCCTGATATGGTCAGGCTTAACACGTTATACGTCGTCAGACGCCACAACAAATGAAAGACCAACATGATATCCTGACGAACATGAATATCGAAGATATGCATCCGTACTAACATAATATAACTGGAAAGTATCCCGATACACATGGCACACGTACTGTTGCCTCGTGTTCAACTTTTTCTGGGTGAAGAAATACATTAAACTCTTGTAGTCGGTGTAGATTTGGGTATTCTTTCCATGCAGGTGGTGTCGTCAACTTTTTAATGCGAACACTACCGCCACCAACTCAAGATCATGTGTGGATTAGTTCTTCTCATATTCCTTTAACTGACGTGACACATATGCAACAATCATTCTAGTCCATTCTTGGAAGCATCACTATAAATCATATACCCTTCTGAACACTTGCTTCACACGCATCATTCCATATAAATGGTACACCCTTCCTTGTTAACGGTGTAAGTGGGGAGGTTATTCTAGTGAAGTCTTGCAAAAATATTTGGTAGTACCCCAACCCTTGAAAACTCCGTAGCTCTGAAACCGTAGTTGGATGTTCCCACTTAGTAACCGCTTCAATCTTGGTAGGGTCTACTAAGATTTCATCCTTTGACACCAAATGCCCCAAGAACGAGACTTGTCGTAGCCAACATTTGCATTTGGAGAACTTGACGTACAACTAATTTTCTATCGAGGTGGTTAATACCTTTCGGAGGTGCACTTGGTGCTCTCGGTCCATTTTCGAATATATTAGGATGTCGTCTATGAACGCGATAACAAATGTGTCTAGACACTCCTTGAACACTCGGTTCATTAACAACAGGAACATAGCTAGGGTGTTGGTGAGGCCAAACGACATCACTACAAACTCGTAGTGATCTTACCTTTTCCTGAATGTTGTCTTCGGTACATCCCCTTCTTTAATCTTAATTTGATGGTATGCTAACCGAAGGTCTATCTTGGAAAATACGGTCGCTTCCTTGAGTTGGTCAAACAGATCTTCAATACGAGGGAGTGGGTAC